>NC_041220.1:104868712-104884827 GCF_002837175.3 Physeter macrocephalus
ACATGAAAGGATACTCAACATCACTAATCATTAGAGAAATGCAAATCGAAACTACAATGAGGTATCACCTCACACTGGTCAGAATGGCCATCATCTAAAAATCTTCAAACAATAAATGCTGGAAAGGGTGTGGAGAAAAGGGAATCCTCTTGCACTGTTGGTGAGAATATAAATTGAAACAGCCACTATGGAGACCAGTATGGAGGTTCCTTAAAAAACTAAAAATAGAACTACCATGTGACCCAGCAATCCTACTACTGGGCATATACACTGAGAAAACCATATTTCAAAGAGTCATGTACCACAATGTTCCTTGCAGCTCTATTTACAATAGCCAGGACATGGAAGCAACCTAAGTGTCCATCAACAGATGAATGGATAAAGAAGATGTGGCACGTATATACAATGGAATATTACTCAGCCATAAAAAGAAACGAAATTTAGTTATTTGTAGTGAGGATGGACCTATAGACTCTCATGTAGAGTGAAGTAAGTTAGAAAGAGAAAAACAAATACCGTATGTGAACACATATTTATGGAATCTAAAAAAAAATGATTCTGCAGAACCTAGGGATAAAGGAATAAAGACACAGATGTAGAGAATGGACTTGAGGACGTGGGGAGAGGGAAGTATAATTTAGGAAAAAGTGAGAGAGTGGCATGGACATATATACACTACCAAATGTAAAATAGATAGCTAGTGGGAAGCAGCACATAGCACAGGGAGATCAGCTCAGTGCTTTGTGTCCACCTAGAAGGGTGGGTTAGGGAGGGTGGGAGGGAGATACAAGAGGGAGGAGATATGGGGATATTTGTATACGTAAAGCTGGTTCACTTTGTTATACAGCCGCAACTAACACAACATTGTAAAGCAATTATACTCCAGTAAAGATGTTAAAAAAAAAAATTGCATGGTGTGATGAGTCCCTGCACTTTACTTTTCAGCTTTACAATGTTGGGTAAACTGCTTACCTTAACCCTGTGTCATATTATATGTGAAACGGAAATAATGACCACTGTTCTGGCAGCACAAGTGTCTTTATGTGGCATGTGGGATGGTGATGTGACTCTATTGAAAGACCCCGAACTTTGATGTCCATGAATTTCAACTCCAGAATTCTAACTATGTGCCCTGGGACAACAAAATTTGTGTTTCTGAATATCAGTTTTCTAACTTGCAAAATGAAGATAAAATGCCTCTCTCAAAATGGTTGTGAGAATTGTATGAAGTGATGGAAGTATAAATTTCGACACGTAGGATGTGTTGCATAATAGCAATTAAAACCATTACTAATGAACACAAAGATATTTTGTATACTCAGTAGACATTAGGGGCCATCTTATTTATTTTTACTTGTCACATTTGTATCTTTAGACACTTTATTTGGTAATATAAACACAACCATAAAAAGACCAAACATTCTCTCTTCTTATGACATGGATTCTGGGTGAATAAGTAATGTCTGTTTAAGTCTGCTGTGGTTGATTAAAGATGGCCACACATTTTTCACAACTCCTTTAACCAAAAGTTAAGGCCTATTTCCCTCCCCTTGAACCTGGGTTGACCTGTGGCTGTTTTGACCAATAGAGGACAGGAAAAGTGATGCTTTGCATGTTCCATGTTCTGAATCTAGCCTTTGGGAGGATTGGAAGCTTCTGCCTTACCTCTGGAAGCCCTTAGTCCCCCAACTCCCATGCTAGAGAGAGCATGTGGAAGAGCTCTAAAGGGAGGGGGAGATGGCACAGCTAAGTCCGACCTCCAACTCCCCTTCTAAGGCACAGGCATGAGAGTGAAGCCACCACTTAAAAATCACAGAATGACCCAACTGATACCACATGAAGCAGAAAATTGCCCAGCTGAACCCTGCTTGAGTTCTTGACCCACAAAAGCATGAGATGTAAGAAAAAGTTTGTTCTTTTAGGTCGCTAAGCTTTGGATAGCTTGCTGTACAGTAATAGATAACTAAAATGTCTGTCTCCTCAGGCACCTGCTTCCCCCAGGGATTCCCTTTGCCTCCTTTGTTCAAGACAAGTAGATGACTCTTTGCCTGTAATGCTGAAGAATGGAGATCTTAAATTGTTAACAACGATGACCATCCTCTTGCTTTTCTGGAATTTTCCAGACTCTTTATTACTATTCTTTCTTGGTACATGCTATTTTCACTGCCTGGGAAATAGAATTTACTTTCTCCCCTCACTGTCCATCCTGAATATTAGCTTTATTATTATATCATTATGATTTTATTTTTGAATTTTCTTTTTAGGGAAAAATGAAATTAGGTGTATCCTAGGATCAAGCAAGAAATGCAAACTCTCTCTGCATTTAATGACTCAGTATGAACCACTTTACTGAGAGATTTGATCAAACACTAACATGGATTGTAGCAGCTTAAAGCTGTGTCCCCAGGATGCCCCCAGACTCCTTAAAATGCCTGCCTAAGAAAGCTCAGCAGTCCCAGGAGAACTAACTGTTTATTCCAGCCAAAATTTGATGATAGGATTGTAAACCCCTGAACCTCCTTTAGAGCCGCTAAGGTGGCAGTGATAAATCATTTATCTGCCCTTTTGGATATGAAACTTCTATCAACCTGAACTGTCTCCTCAAGGACCTGGGAGCATACTCTCTGAAATGCAGAAAATCAAGGAGATAACTCTAACCTCCCAGTCCTCTGGGAGGGTAAAGGCCTAGCTTGATGGGAACCTTGCTCCAAATTGCACAACTGCCTCCTGTCATCAAGAAGTTTGTTTCCCCTCCCTCCAGGTAAGTTCTGATTAGCAAACACAGATGATGTGGTCAAATGAACCAAACTGCCTTCAACGCCCTTGAGCACCTTTCCTTTATTACACCCTAGCATTTAAAAAGTTTCCTGCTTTTATTTAGGCAAAGTTGAGCTCAGTTTACACTGGACCTTCTTCCCTGTTGTAGAAAGTGTACAAGGTAAATCCTTCTTTAGTGTCTAGTTTGTTTCTCTTTGATGCAACAGTTCATGAGGGAGAGAGAGAGAAAGAAGAAGAGGGATAGGGAAAAAAGAGGTGTTTCTTATAAGTGGTTCTATCGATGAGTGGTGAAACAAAAGAAAATGAAATTTTCAGAGTTGATTGGTCAAGACTTGGAGGGCCTTATATGCCATGAGGAGGAGTGTGGACTTTATAATGCAAAGAAGAGAGATACATGTTATAAACTGAAGAGGTCCTTAGTGATTACAGAAGTCCTAGAACTCAGGGATATATTTTAATCTTTTGTCTGCTGTCCTTACCTTTTCTCTGATACTCTTATTTATCACTACTTTTCTTCTCTATCATCATTTAGAATTTTTACAGGAAGCATCCTTTTTTTTCAGTGTATATTACCTGTTATGAACTTCAACAAATTCAAGTCTATATGTATGTTGAATGACTTTTGGATGTATACTTGTCTACAGTCAAAATTTCACCAGCCTAATTTGACTCTGATGATCAGCTGCTTCAGAACTCATGTCAGGTTTTCAGGTAAAAGAGTCTCTGCTGATCTAACACCAAACATTTTTTAATGAAAACAAAACACATAGTGCCAGATAGAAATCTGCAGCAGGACATCTAGAATTCTTATTCATGATGACTTGGAAAGATTTCTATAGATAATATGAGAGGCTTGTTTTCATTCTATTCTCTTGTTAGCTCATTCATTCAGCAAATAATTTCTGAAGACTGTATTTCCAGGCAATAAACTAGAAAATTAATCCTGAAAAAGGTACAGTTATACTCTAAAAGGACACCACAAGCTAGATAGAGACAGACAGACACACATAGACAATTTTAATGCAACTTACTATTTGGTTCATTTAAGTAGTACTAGACTTGTCAGACCATAAAATTGATTGAAGAGCTTATAAACATTAAGGTTTATAGGTGCTTCCATTGGAAGTTTTAATTGCACTGACTTGGATCTGGTCTGGGAATCTGTTTTTCAAAGGTTCCAAAGTGTGTGTGTGTGTGTGTGTGTGTGTGTGTGTGTGTGTTTTAAGATTGGCAGGTTTTTTGTTTTTTTTTTTTTTTGTGGTATGCGGGCCTTCCTCTGTTGTGGCCTCTCCCGTTGCGGAGCACAGGCTCCGGACGCGCAGGCTCAGTGGCCATGGCTCACGGGCCCAGCCGCTCCGCGGCATGTGGGATCCTCCCGGACTGGGGCGCGAACCCGGTTCCCCTGCATCGGCAGGCGGACGCGCAACCACTGCGCCACCAGGGAAGCCCCGATTGGCAGGTTTTATTGTATTGTATTGAAGGTTAGCAGCAGGTGTTATGGGAATGATGAGGGATACCCTGGATCCAGGGAATGGCAAAAAGGGAGGACCAATATGAATGGGAATTTTCAGGATGTATAGGAGTTCACCAAGCAAACCAGGTGAAGGTGAGTCTTTTTCAAGCAGAGTGAACATTGTGTTACAAATTACAGAGGCATAATTGTAGCCAGTACATTTGAGAAAAATAAGCAACTGGATATTAATGAAATTAATATGAAAATGCAGAAAAGTCCAAGACTGAGGCACAAAAATATAAGAAGAGGATTGTCAACAAAGGGCCTTTTAAGCTTTCATGTGGAATTTTGAAACTATCTATTGAATGGCTTTCAACACAGGTTGACCATGTAGCAAAATGGAATTCAAACCAAAAATGGGTGACCATAGCCTCTACACTATTTAAGAGGCTCTTAAAATAGTCCTGGAGATCTCTGATGAGGGAATATTTTACATATATTATGGGAAAACTATGGGGTTTTCAATCAACCCCATTTGGGCCCTTTTCTTCTCCTCAATATACATACTTAACTACCATGATTCACTTTTTTATCAGTGAACTAGGGATAATCATAACTGCCTTTCAAGATTCTATGAAAATTAATCAGTAAAAAGCAGATAAACAAGCCACATGTAAATCTGGTAGTGACATGACTCAGGACAGAGAGATATAGGAACCTTCAGAAGGCTGATGTATACATTATCTGATTTAATTTCCACATGATTCCAAAATGCTGATTGCTCTATTCATTGTAGAAATGGTAAAAGCTGAGACTCAGAGAAGCTACTCTATTTTGTCTAATAACACAGAACTAAGCCAAATAGCTAGTCAAGATTGAAACCCATGTCTGAACTTCAAAGCTGCATCTTCTCTTGGTCCACTTTATTTCTCCCAAACTTGCTTCTAGAAGAATTTGCCTGAGTCATAGAAGGGGTTCACTATATGTTCTTTCTCATTGTCATCTCTGCTTCACACTTTCCACATCTGTGTACAGGCAGACAATGTACTTCTGGTTTATATCAAACCACTGTTTCTCAACTGACAATGGTGTTCTCCTTCATAATTGACTCAATGCTCCTGAAGTATCAAGCTATGATTCACTTCAACAAGCTTTTTTTTGGCAAATATCATGTTAAACAAATATAGCTCAGTAGACAGTTAAAAACCATGATGCACGATGTTGTAGAAATAAAAATAGGAACAGCTTGGTCCCTGCTTTCAATGGAAGAACACATTATTCTGAGGGGTAAAGAAGGATATCTCTGGGGTCAGAAGATCTGGGTTCAATATTTCATGTCTACCACCTACCAGCTATGTGAAAGTAGCTCAAGCACCATGAGTCTCAGCTTCCCATTCTATAAAATGCCGATAATTATAGTAACTATCTTCTAGCTTACTGTGATTAAATTGGATAATACCTTTCTGTGTAAAATGCTTAGTACCTAGTGCATTGTCCATAATAGATTTTAGCCGTTGTCATCATCATCATTACCATTTTATTACTGTTATTGTTATTATTATTAGAGGTTTTAATACGGTATGAGATTTGGAAATTACTAACTACTACCCAGGATGAATTGAGTTAGTTATAACAGATACAATAAAAAGGTATAATTCTGACCAAAAGATACAGAAAGAAGCTTGAGAGAAGGCTTATTCTTAGGGTGAAAAGTGCCCTGGGTTGAGAGAAAGCTGATCGAATTTGAGTCCTGAGTCTGCAATTGCCTGACTGGTTGACTTAGATACAGTCTTTTCAGCTCTTGTGAACCTTATTTGTTTTTTTTCTTGGTGAAAAGGAGTTTGTATACTCACCATGCACTGCTCTTTGTGATGTTGTGAGGCTTACCCAAGACAGCATCTGTTGAATTCCTGGGCTCCCTATTCACTCCCCTGGACACTTCTGGAGGCAGAACCCCATAGGCCAGCTCCCATCAACTCTGATTTTCCCAGATTCTCCACAGGCACACAGTTCCATGCCCACAGTCCATCTGCAGAGATCCAGAATTTCCTCCTCACCATTTCTCATTTCTCCAAAGAGCCCAATGAGCCTCTAGTCTTTCACACTAGATTCACCTGGCCAGGTGTGCACTTTAACGCACACCAAGCTTTGATCAAAGGGTCTCATCATCAAAGCCCTCATCTCTGTGTTCACTGGGATCCTGCTGTCCTGCTCCTCTATTGTTTTATCTGAAATTGTCCCTTTAGGTGTAAATACAGTCTGGCTTTCTCTGTGTTTTTCCATATTTATGTTCGGTTTGCATGTACCATAGTATGTCCTACTTCTGGACACTCCAGTCAATATTCCTATAGACCCTAACTCAAGCTCCAAGTCCTCTTTTTAGCATTTATAACATCCATTCGAATCACTCAGAAAGATGCATCTGGCAATAAAGAGACCTTCTCAGATATCAGAACATCCCCCATCCTACCGAATAAAAGTGGAATGATGGCATCATCAAAAATAAGTGTAATGGCAAATGGCATCCTTGATCTGGGATGTTCCTTGTAATCTAAATTCTCTGATATTCTGGCTAGGATGCTAAACAGAGTTAATTTACTCATCCTCATGAACCGAGGGAAATGTGTGCACAGCAGTCAGTGTATAGGAAACAATGCGAAAAAAAAAAAAAAGTCCAAACAGAAGCTCAGTGGCAAGTCCTTTCACCTTGGTATTTTTTAGATAGTTTCCTTTGAAGCATCTGAAATAATTATCAGAAATGGCCATGCATAGGACATATAGCACCAAGAACATTATGGGCCCTGAACAAAGAATTTAAGATCATGACGATGATCATCATCATCATAGCATATAGATCTTGGCATTCTGGCTCCTCAAACAGCCATATCCAATTTGAAATGCCTTTACTGAGTCATGTTGCAATATATTGTTTTGCTTTTATGGAAATGCCCAGCAAGTTCCATGATCAACTAAAAGTTGGATAGTCATATGAAGCAGATCAGGCAAGATAGGCGAGCACACTTAGTCTAGAAATATTGGTAATATTCATTTGGCACAGGCATGTAGTTCCTTAATTCTGAGTTTGTCACATATGACTGGCTACTCAACAGTGATCATTGATCAGGGCTTATTTTTGTTTTCTTTTGTTTTCTTTTCTTTTTGTACAATAGTCTGAACCAAATTGGTTTAATTCATATTTATAGAGCACTCCACCAAACAACAGCAGCACTCACATTCTTTTCAAGTACACACAGAACATCAATCAAAACAGACTGTATGTTGAACCATAGAACAAGTCTCAATATAGTTAAAAGGACTGAATTTATATAGGACATGTTCTCTGACCACAAATAAAATTAAAAATAGTAACCAAGATATCTACAAAATTCTCAAAAATTGTATTACATTAAACAACATATGTGTAAATAACCCTCAAGTCATAAAAGTAGTGATAAGGGAAATAAAGTATTTTGAACTGAATGAAAATGAAAATGCAACATCACAATTCGTGGGATGTAGTGAAGGCATGCTTAGAGGGAAATTATAGCTTTAAATGCTCATATTAAAAAAGAAGACAAGTCATTTCTCTTAAACGAGCTTCCAAATTTCATAACTGCAGTTCCCTTATACTATGCTAGATGATGATGTTGAAGGAGTTACTGCCAGTTTTCAAATGTATTATGGTCGGTATGTATTTTGTTTACTTTTGTGAATAATGGAGATAAGAAGCAAAGAAGTATGTACTAAGGTCCTACTGAATAACAAATCGCACACTTAAATGAAACACATTTTTTTCTTTTTTGTTCCTTCTGAGATTCAGTGAGGTTTTACAGAGTCACAGAGCTAATGAGTGATGGAGAATTTCATACTTGGGTCTGCGTGACTTCACAGCTCACGCTCCCACTTGACAGCAGGATGCCTGAGCTCCTGATAGCTGTTCAACCTGTGGTCCACCGTGGATCCTACATTTCCTATTGAGTAAGCTTTAATCTGTCCATTTATCTTCCATTATCATAGATTGTTTCTTAATAACTGGAGTTTCCTGCAATTTATCCATTGTCAATTTATGAAGGATACAGCGACTGTCTCTGTCTTTGTCACTGTGTTGCCTTTTAGGTTACAAATTCTTCAGGGGCAGCACTCATATTTACTGCATTACACTCCTCCAGGTTTGACATGCACTGCACAATCAAAACACGCTTTTGTCACTTGGAATTTCTTTTATGTTTATATGTTTATTTATTTTTATTAGTCACCCATTTTATACACGTCAGTGTAAACATGTCAATCCCAATCTCACAATTCATCACACCACCACCACCACCCCGGGCCGCTTTCCCCCTTTTGTGTCCATACGTTTTTCTCTACTTCTGTGTCTCAATTTCTGCTCTGCAAACCAGTTCATCTGTACCATTTTCTAGGTTCCACATATATATGTTAATATATGATATTTGTTCTTCTTTTTATCCATTGTCAATTTATGAAGGATACAGCGACTGTCTCTGTCTTTGTCACTGTGTTGCCTTTTAGGTTACAAATTCTTCAGGGGCAGCACTCATATTTACTGCATTACACTCCTCCAGGTTTGACATGCACTGCACAATCACAACACGCTTTTGTCACTTGGAATTTCTTTTATGTTTATATGTTTATTTATTTTTATTAGTCATCCATTTTATACACGTCAGTGTAAACATGTCAATCCCAATCTCACAATTCATCACACCACCACCACCACCACCCCGGGCCGCTTTCCCCCTTTTGTGTCCATACGTTTTTCTCTACTTCTGTGTCTCAATTTCTGCTCTGCAAACCAGTTCATCTGTACCATTTTCTAGGTTCCACATATATACGTTAATATATGATATTTGTTCTTCTTTCTCTGACTTACTTCACTCTGTATGACAGTCTCTAGATCCATCCACATCTCTACAAATGACCCAATTTCATTCCTTTATATGGCTGAGTAATATTCCATTGTATATATGTACCACATCTTCTTTACCTATTCCTCTGTCAGTGGGCATTTAGGTGCTTCCATGACCTGCCTACGGTAAATAGTGCTGCAATGAACACTGGGGTGCATGTGTCTTCTTTAATTATGGTTTTCTCTGGGTATATGCCCAGTAGTGGAATTTCTGGGTCATATGGTAATTCTATTTTTAGTTTTTTAAGGAACATCCATACTGTTCTTCATAGTGGCTGTATCAATTTACATTCCACCAACAGTACAAGAGGGTTCCCTTTTCTCCACACCCTCTCCAGCATTTGTTGTTTGTAGATTTTCTGATGATGCCCATTCTAACTAGTGTGAGGTGATACCTCATTGTAGTTTTGATTTGCATTTCTCTAATAATTAGTGATGTTGAGCAGCTTTTCATGTGCTTCTTGACCATCTGTATGTCTTCTTTGGAGAAATATCTATTTAGGTCTTTTGCCCATTTTGGGATTGGGTTGTTTGTTTTTTTAATATTGAGCTGCATGAGCTGTTTACATATTTTGGATATTAATCCTTTGTCCGTTGATTCATCTGCAAATATTTTCTCCCATTCTGAGGGTTGTCTTTTCGTCTTGTTTATGGTTTCCTTTGCTGTACAAAAGCTTTTAAGTTTCATTAGGTCCCATTTGTTTATCTTTGTTTTTATTTCCATTACTCTAGGAAGTGGATTAAAAAAGATCTTGTTGTGATTAATGTTAAAGAGTGTTTGTCCTTTGTTTTCCTCTAAGAGTTTTATTGTGCCCAGTCTTACACTTAGATCTCTAATCCATTTTGAGTTTATTTTTATGTATGGTTTTAGGGAGTGTTCTAATTTCATTCTTTTACATGTAGCTGTACACTACATAAGCGGCACCTCTTATTTAAGAGACTGTCTTTTCTCCATTGTATATCCTTGCCTCCTTTGTCATAGATTATGTATGGTTTTAGGGAGTGTTCTAATTTCATTCTTTTACATGTAGCTGTACACTTTTTCCAGCACCTCTTATTGAAGAGGCTCTCTTTTCTCCATTGTATATTCTTGCCTCCTTTATCAAAGATAAGGTGCTTGATTACTGTAGCTTTGTAATATAGTCTGAAGTCAGGGTGTCTGATTCCTCCAGCTCCGTTTCTTTCCCTCAATACTCCTTTGGCTATTTTGGGTCTTTTGTGTCTCCATACAAATTTCAAGATTTTTTGTTCCAGTTCTGTAAAAAATGCCATTGGTAATTTGATAGGGATTGCATTGAATCTGTAGATTGCTTTGGGTAGTATAGTCATTTTCCCAATATCGATTCTTCCAGTCCAAGAACATGGTAAATCTCTCCATCTGTTAGTATCATCTTTAATTTCTTTCACCAGTGTCTTATAGTTTTCTGCATACAGGTCTTTTTCTCCCTAGGTAGGTTTAAACCTAGGTATTTTATTCTTTATGTTGCAATGGTAAATGGGAGTGTTAATTTAATTTCTTAATTCTTAATTTCACTTTCAGATTTTTCATCATTAGTGTATAGGAATGCAAGAGATTTTTGTGCATTAATTTTGTATCCTGCAGCTTTACCAAATTCATTCAGCAGCTCTAGTAGTTTTCTGTTGGCATCTTTTAGGATTCTCTATGTATAGTATCATGTCATCTGCAAACAGTGACAGTTTTCCTTCTTCTCTTCCAATTTGTATCCTTTTATTTCTTTTTCTTCTTCCATTGTCATGGCTAGGACATCCAAAACTATGTTGAATAATAGTGGCGAGAGTGGACATCCTTGTCTTGTTCCTGATCTTAGAGGAAATGTTTTCAGTTTTTCACCACTGAGAATGATGTTAGCTGTGGGTTTGTTGTATATGGGCTTTATTATGTTGAAGTAGGTTCCCTCTATGCCCACTTTATGGAGAGTTTTTACCATAAATCGGTGTTGAATTTTGTCAAAAGCTTTTTCTGCGTCTATTGAGATGATCATATTGTTTTTATTCTTCAATTTGTTAATATGGTGTACCACACTGATTGATTTGCATATATTGAAGAATCTTTGCATCCTGTGATAAATCCTTTAATTTCTTTCACCAGTGTCTTATAGTTTTCTGCATACAGGTCTTTTTCTCCCTAGGTAGGTTTAAACCGGTGATGGTGGCCTCATAGAATGAGTTTGGGAGTGTTCCTTCCTCCACAAATTATTGGAAGATTTTGAGAAGAATGGGTGTTAGTTCTCCTTAAATGTTTGATAGAATTTACCTGTGAAGCCACCTGGTCCTGGACTTTTGTTTGCTGCCAGATTTTTAATCACAGCTTCGATTTCATTACTTGTGATTGGTCTGTTCATATTTTCTATTTCTTCCTGGTTCAGTCAAGTTTGTTTATCTTCTCAAAGAATCAGCTTTTAGTTTTATTGACCTTTGCTATTGTTTTCTTTGTTTCTATTTCACTTATTTCTGCTCTGATCTTTATGATTTGTTTCCTTCTGCTAATTTGGGTTTTTCTTGTTCTTTTCTCTAGTTCCTTTAGGATCTCTTGGTTATTTAGTAACGTATTGTTTAGCCTCCTTGTGTTTGTGCTTTCTACGTTTTTTTCCCTTTAATTGATTTCTAATCTCATAGCGTTGTGTTCAGAAAAGATGCTTGATATGATTTCAATTTTCTTAAATTTACTGAGGCTTGATTTGTGACCCAACATGTGATCTATCCTGCAGAATGATCCATGCACACTTGAGAAGAAAGTGCAATCTGCTGTTTTTGGATGGAATGCGCTATAAATATCAACTAAATCTATCTGGTCTATTGTGTCATTTAAAGCTTGTGTTTATTTATTAATTTTCTGTGTGGATGATCTGTCCATTGGTGTGAGGTGTTAAAGTCCCCCACTATTATTATGTTACTATTGATTTCCTATTTTAGAAATACCTATGACTTATTCATCATCGTATACATACCATCTAATAGCATAGCCAGTGGAATCCAATGGCTCAGTAAGAGAAAAGAAAAGAAGGAAATACTGAACTTTTCAGGAGGTACAACTTCAAGGAAAATACTCAGAACTGAGGGATACAGGCCTCAAGACCCTCAGTGAGTTGACTGAAACCCCTATTATGGATATTCATTAAATCATATTTTATACAGGGCCGTAATGGCCCAGGTCTGGCTGGGGGCTCTGCTTCCACAGTCAAACCTGGAGTATGACTTACTCCATATCCTTGAGCTAATCATATCCTATCTGTATGTAATATCTGTTAATAAATTGATTTCCTCATTAATGTTTTTCTCTATAGAGGGAGTTTGAAGATTAATTAATTAGCGTACATGTAGTAGACTAATTAAAGTAATTGACATTAGCTGGTGATAGTCTCATCAGGTCTATTTGGGAATAATCCAAAATCACTTTTTTCTTAAGACATTCCTGATAATGACTCTAATGTTCTCCAGAAAATCATCCTATATCATAGAACACATTTCCAAAATAATTAATTTTATCTTTCTAAAAGTTTGACTCTATATTCCACATATATGCATTAATATATGATATTTTTCTCTTTCTGATTTTCACTCTGTATGACGGTCTCTACATCCATCCACATCTCTACAAATGACCCAATTTTGTCCCTTTTTATGGCTGAGTAAGATAAAACCAGGAAAATTTTTAAAATTAATTTTTATTGGAGTATAGTTGCTTTACAATGTTGTGTTAGTTTCTACTTTACAGCAAAGTGAATCATCTATATGTATACATATATCCCCTCTTCGTTGGATTTCCTCCCCATTTATGTCACCACAGAGCACTGAGTAGAGTTCCCTGAGCTCATTAGTTATCTATTTTATACGTATAGATAGTGTATATATGTCAATCTCAGTCTGCCAGTTCATCCCCTGCTCCTTACCCCTTGGTATCCATATGTCTGTTCTCTACGTCTTTGTCTCTGTTTCTGCTTTATAAATAAGATCATCTATACCATTTTTCTAGATTCCACATATATGCATTAATATACAATATTTGTTTTTCTCTTTCTGACTTACTCTATATGACAGTCTCTAGGTCCATCCACATCTCTACAAATGACCCAATTTTGTCCCTTTTTATGGCTGAGTAATATTCCATGGTAGCTCACCCGTGGTTATACAGAACTACTATTAGACATCACATCTATAGAATTTCTATTCCACGAGACTTCATTTCCTAACTTATTTCTAAAAATCTATCTCTGAGAGATTAAGCCTCATCTCAACAAATGTTTTAACAAACCATTTATGCTTTGTGTCTCCCTGCTGCACTGTCTTTGTCAATGTTATTAGCTGTATTACTTATATCTTGTCTATTTTATAAGATTGCTGTCTCTTGCAGTACCCAGTGTGTAACCAGTCCTCCAACAAAATTTCTATGGCTAAACATCTTAAGCAAATAGATCACTTTTATAACATAGAAGAATTGTAATAATGTGATTCTAGGTATGGGATGAAGCAACAAGGGAAAATCTCGACTGGATCATAGTTAGACAGAAGATCTAGAGTATCTTTAATTATCAATAGGCCTAATCCGAAAATTAGCACCTGCAGTGGCATAACGAGAATTTTCGCCTGACCTGGGATAAGCCTCCCAGCACTGTGGGACAAAATTTGATAATGAAATGTCTCCCAAATATTGGGCAAATTCCTGACCAAGAGGAGAGGATCAGTCATCAGCAATGGCAGTCTTCCAACATGAGCTGCTGAGCCCTGAGGAAGCTCAGGATATGCAAATACAGGCCCCAGATAGCTGTGGTACATAACAAAAAAATGATTTCAGTGAGTCCAGACTCTTGCATCTTCCCATACATAGAAAAACGCTAAATTCCTTAACTTGCGATGTGGCCTCCTGGGCTTGAAGCTCTCAAAATTTCTGATAACTCTCAACTTTTAGGTTGTCAATATTTTTAAATCTACAGGTGTAAAGTAGACACTTTTAAAGCAGAACAAAAGATAAATCTCAACACTTGGAACACTGACACCAATAGCAGACACTCCTGGAAAGATCCATCTGACGGGGCAGTTAGAATGTTGTCATACCTTTTTCCACAAGATTGTGGAATGGACATTGACAGGGAAGAGCCAAATTGGACTCCAGGTTCTATCTGTTTCTTTGACTTTCACCTTTGCTTTTTGTTGCTTTTGTTATAATCATACAGAATGGCCTGCCTCAGGGAACCCTGCCCCTCTACCTGAATATTAAACCAAAGTGCCTTTGTACATCCTGACCCTGTCCACCTGTGGATGGCTGCAAGAAAGAAGAAATTAACACATCACCTCCCCAAGGCTGGCCATTCCAGGGGACATTTGAAAATCTTATGGCCTTTTTACTTTACTTCCTCATCTCCTCCCCCTCCCTGTGCTATCAAAGAAGCTGGCATCCAAACCCTAATAAGATGTTTTTCAGGGGACACTAGTCTGCCATCTTCATGGTCCACCAGCTTTCTGAATGAATTCATATTCCTTGCCTCAAAAATAAATAAATAAATAAATGTTTGACTCTAGTCATTAATATGTCTTATAGTTCACCTCAGTCGCTCCTTAGATGGATCTACACAATGTTAGAGCTGATGGTATTTGAGAGCAACTACCCCTTCCCTACACAGCCAGGAACTGAGTCTCGGGGAGACAAAGTAAATGGCCTAAGTGAAATAATTCTTTAGCAGTAGAATCAGGACTTAAACTAGGATATTTCCTGAAAACAGGGACAACACCCCCCTCTACAAATACCATACTGTTCCCTACTGTTAAAGATGAAGAAACAGTTACCTAAAAAGTTGTGATTCCAGGTCAAACCTCTCATTAGTGGCAGATGTGTTCTTTACATATTATGATGAAAAAAATGAGGTTTAGCTAAGAAATAAAACTTCAGAGAAAATAATATTTAAAACTTCTATAGTTCTTTACAAAATATTTTTACTTACATTATCATATTTAAATTTTATAACCTTCTTGCAAGATGAGAACCATCATTACCTCTTAACATGATTCAGCATACCTTAGTAGGGTGATTAAATGTGACTCTATATATTTGTGCAACTGAATATTATTCAACTATAAAAAAGCATGACATTCTGATACACAATATAGATGAACCTTGAAAACAACCCAAACTTGAAACTAAGTGAAGTAGGTCGGACACAAAAGGAAAAATATTGTATGATTGCAATTATAGGAAATATCTAGAATGGGCATATTCATACAGATGGAAAATATATTTGAGGTTACCATATGTTAGGGAAGTGGAATGGTGACACTGCTTAATGGATACAAATTTTCTGTTTGGGTGATGGGAACTTTTTGCAAATAGACAGTAATGATGGTTTTACCACATTACTAAAGTAATAGTGGTTTGTAGAGACGAGTTGAGGAAGCCTAGACATGATTTTCTTCATATGTATCATAAATTTCTGGCAAAGTCTGAAACTCAGTTTCAGGTCTTTGAACCTCAAAGTCTGCACTTTTTTTTTTTTTTTACCACATTGTTGCAGTTTATATCAGAAATCTTTTATAAATGATATAAATTGTGTAATGCTCTCTTTCTGTTCTCCAATAATTCATAATTACTTTTCTGTTAAAATATTTGTTGAGAAGAGACTTAATCTCTCAGAGATAGGTTTTTAGAAATAAGATAGGAAATGAAGTCTCATAGAATAGAAATTCTATAGATGTGAGGTCTAATAGTAGTACTGTATAATCACAGGTGAGCTACATATGTCTTCAATTTCAAAAGTTCAATTTTCGACCAGAGGGCAGACAGCAGAAGCAAAAAGAACTACAATTCTTCACCCTGTGGAACAAAAACCACATTCACAGAAAGAGAGACAAGATGAAAAGGCAGAGGGCTATATACCAGATGAAGGGACAAGATAAAACCTCAGAAAAACAACTAAATGAAGTGGAGATAGGCAATCTTCCAGAAAA
>NC_041220.1:104885929-104907986 GCF_002837175.3 Physeter macrocephalus
AATTCAGAATAATGATAGTGAAGATGATCCAGGACCTCAGAAAAGAATGTAGACAAAGATCGAGAAGATGCAAGAAATGTTTAACAAAGACCGAGGAGAATTAAAGAACAAACAATCACAGATGAACAATACAATAACTGAAATGAAAACTACACTAGAAGTAATCAACAGCAGAATAACTGAGGCAGAAGAACGGATAAGTGACCTGGAAAACAGAATGGTGGAATTCACTGCGGTGGAACACGATAAAGAAAAAAGAATGAAAAGAAATGAAAACAGCCTAAGAGACCTCTGGGACAATATTAAAAGCAACAATATTAGCATTATAGGAGTCCCAGAAGGAGAAGAGAGAGAGAAAGGACCCAAGAGAATATTTGAAGAGATTATAGTCAAAAACTTCCCTAACATGGGAAAGGAAATAGCCACCCAAGTCCAGGAAGTGCAGAGAGTCCCATACAGGATAAACCCAAGGAGAAACATGCCAAGACACATAGTAATCAAGTTGGCAAAAATTAAAGACAAAGAAAAATTATTAAAAGCAGCAAGGGAAAAGTGACAAATAATATATGAGGGAACTCCCATAAGGTTAACAGCTGATTTCTCAGCAGAAACTGTACAAGCCAGAAGGGAGTTGCATGATATACTTAAAGTGATGAAAGGGAAGAACCTACAACCAAGATTATTCTACCTGTCAAGGATCTCATTCAGATACGATGGAGAAATCAAAAGCTTTACAGACAAGCAAAAGTTAAGAGAATTCAGCACCACCAAACCAGCTGTACAACAAATGCTAAAGGAACTTCTCTAAGTGGGAAACACAAGAGAAGAAAAGGACCTATAAAAACAAACCCAAAACAATTAAGAAAATTGTCATATGAACATACATATCGATAATTACCTTAAACGTGAATGGATTAAATGTTTCAACCAAAAGACACAGGTTGCTGAATGGATACAAAAACAAGACCCATATATATGCTGTCTACAAAAGACCCACTTCAGACCTAGGGACAAAAATGGTCATAGGAACATACATATCGATAATTACCTTAAATGTGAATGGATTAAATGCTCTAACCAAAAGACACAGGCTTGCCGAATGGATAGAAAAACAAGACCCATCTATATGCTGTCTACAAGAGACCCACTTCAGACCTAGGGACACATACAGACTGAAAGTGAGGGGATGGGAAAAGATATTCCATGCAAATGGAAATCAAAAGAAAGCTGGAGTAGCAATATTCATATCAGATAAAATAGACTATAAAATTAAGAATGTTACAAGAGACAAGGAAGGACACTACATAATGATCAAGGGATCAATCCAAGAAGAAGATATAACAATTATAAATATATATGCACCCAACATAGGAACACCTCAATATATAAGGCAACTGCTAACAGCTATAAAAGAGGAAATTGACAGTAACACAATAAAACTGGGGGACTTTAACACCTCACTTACACCAATGGACAGATCATCCAAAATGAAAATAAATAGAGAAACAGAAGCTTTAAATGACACAATAGGCCAGATAGAATTAATTTATATTTAGAGGACATTCCATCCATAAGGAGCAGATTACATTTTCTTCTCAAGTGTGCAGGGAACATCCTCCAGGATACATCACATCTTGGGTCACAAATCAAGCCTCAGTAAATTTAAGAAAATTAAAATCATATCAAACATCTTTTCTGACCACAACGCTATGATATTAGAAATCAATTACAGGGAAAAAAAACATAAAAACCACAAACACATGGAGGCTAAACAAAACTTTACTAAATAACCCAGAGATCACTAAAGAAATCAAAAAGGAAATCAAAAAAACTTAGAGACAAATGACAATGAAAACACGATGATCCAAAACCTATGGGAGGCAGCAAAAGCAGTTCTAAGAGGAAAGTTTATAGCTATACAAGCCTACCTCAAGAAACAAGAAAAATCTCAAATAAACAAACTAACCTTACACTTAAAGAAACTAGAGAAAAGAACAAGAAAGACCCAAAGTTAGCAGAAGGAAACAAATCATAAAGATAAGAGCAGAAATTAAAACAAAGAAAACAATAGCAAAGATCAGTAAAACTAAAAGCTGATTCTTTGAGAAGATAAACAAAATTGATAAACCGTTAGCCAGACTCATCAAGAAAAAGAGGGAGAGGACTCAAATCAATAAAATTAGAAATGAAAACGGAGAAGTTACAACAGACACCGTAGAAATACAAAGCATCCTAAGAGACTACGACAAGCAGCTCTATACCAATAAATTGGACAACCTGGAAGAAATGGAGAAATTCTTAGAAACATATAACTTTCCAAGCCTGAACCAGGAAGAAATAGGAAATATGAACAGACTAAACACAAGTAATGAATTTGAAACTGTGATTAAAAGTCTTCCAACAAACAAAAGTCCAGGACCAGATGGCTTCACAGGTGAATTCTATCAAACAATTAGAGAAGAGCTAACACCCATTCTTCTCAAACTCTTCCAAAAAATTGTGGAGGAAGGAACACTCCCAAACTCATTCTATGAAGGCACCATCACCCTGATACCAAAACCAGACAAAGATACAACAATAAAAGAAAATTACAGACCAATATCACTGATGAATATAGATGCAAAAATCCTCAACAAAATACTAGCAAACAGAATCCAACAACACATTAAAAGGATCATACACCATGATCAAGTGGGATTTATCCCAGGGATGCAAGGATTCTTCAATATATGCAAATTAATCAATGTGATACATCACACTAACAAACTGAAGAATAAAAACCATATGATCATCTCAATAGATGTAGAAATATATTTTCACAAAATTCAACACCAGTTTATGCTAAAAACTCTCCAGAAAGTGGGCATAGAGGGAACCTATCTCAACATAATAAAGGCCATATATGAAAAACCTACAGCAAAAGTCATTCTCAATGATGAAAAAATGAAAGCATTTCCTCTAAGATCAGGAACAAGACAAGGATGTCCACTCTCGCCAAATCCCATTCAGCATTGCAACAAAAAGAATAAAATACCTAGGAATAAACCTACCAAAGGATACAAATTAATGCACAGAAATCTCTTGCATTCCTATACACTAATGATGAAAAATCTGAAAGAGAAATTAAGGAAACACTCCCATTTACCATTGCAACAAAAAGAATAAAATACCTAGGAATAAACCTACCTAGGGAGACAAAAGACCTGTATGCAGAAAACTATAAGACACTGATGAAAGAAATTAAAGATGATACCAACAGATGGAGAGATATACCATGTTCTTGGATTGGAAGAATCAATATTGTGAAAATGACTATACTACCAAAAGCAATCTACATATTCAATGCAATCCCTATCATATTACCAATGGCATTTTTTATGGAACTAGAACAAAAAAATCTTAAAATTTGTATGGAGGCACAAAAGACCCCGAATAACCAAAGTAGTCTTGAGGGAAAAAAATGGAGCTGGAGGAATCAGACACCCTGACTTCAGACTATACTATAAAGCTACAGATATCAAGACAATATGGTACTGGCACAAAAACAGAAACATAGATCAATGGAAGAAGATAAAAACCCAGAGATAAACCCAGGCACCTATGGTTAACTAATCTATGACAAAGGTGGCAAGGATATACAATGGAGAAAAAAGTCTCTTCAGTGAGTGGTGCTGGGAATACTGGACAGCTATATGTAAAACAATGAAATTAGAACATTCCCTAACACGATACACAAAAAATAAACTCAAAATGGATTAGAGACCTAAATGTAAGACTCGACACAATAAAACTCTTAGAGGAAAACGTAGGAAGAACACTCTTTGACTTAAATCACAGCAAGATCTTTTTTTGATACACCTCCTAGAGTAATGGAAATAAAAACAAAGATAAACAAATGGGACCTAATGAAACTTAAAAGCTTTTGTACAGCAAAGGAAACCATAAACAAGACGAAAAGACAACCCTCAGAATGGGAGAAAATATTTGCAGATGAATCAACGGACAAAGGATTTATCTCCAAAATATGTAAACAGCTCATGCAGCTCAATATTAAAAAAACAAACAACCCAATCCCAAACAGAAGACCTAAATAGACATTTCTCCAAAGAAGATGTACAGATTGCCAACAAACACTGAAAGGATGCTCAACATCACTAATCATTAGAGAAACGGAAATCAAAACTAAAATGAGGTATCACCTCCCACTAGTCAGAATGGCCATGTTCAGAAAATCTACAAACAACAAATCTGGAGAGGGGGTGGAAGAAAAGGGAACCCTCTTGTACTGTTGGTGGAATGTAAATTGATACAGCCACTATGGAGAACAGTATGGATGTTCCTTAAAGATCTAAAAATTGAATTACCATATGACCCGGCAACCCCACTACTGGGCATATAGCAAGAGAAAACCCTAATCCAAAAAGACACATGCACCCCAATATTCATTGCAGCGCTATTTACAATAGCCAGGTCATGGAAGCAACCTAAATGCCCATCGACAGATGAATGGATAAAGAAGATGTGGTACATATATACAATAGAATATTACTCAGCCATAAAAATGAACGAGATTGGGTCATTTGTAGAGACGTGGATGGATCTAAAGACTGTCATACAGAGTGAAGTCAGTCAGAAAGAGAAAAACAAATATTGTCTATTGATGCATATATGTGGAACCTAGAAAAATGGTACAGATGAACTAGTTATTGGGATTGACATGTATACACTGATGTGTATAAAATTGATGACTAATAAGAACATGCTGTATAAAAAAATAAATAAAATAAAATTTAAAAAATAAAAAATATGTTCAATTTTCACTTTTTTAAAATATGCAAATCAGAAGTTCAGCTGACCTTTTCATTCCAATCTAGTTAAAACTTTGTCTATTTGAACCACCTAATGCTTTCCTCTGTTTGTGAGTGAGTGTGTGTGTGTGTGTGTGTGTGTGTGAGATGTATGTATGTATTAAGTCCTAGCAGATATTAAGTGATAGAGTTATGATGGAAACCAGGCAATCTGATGATTTTGGAGGTTGTGTTATAAGGCATCAAAATGTACTAACTCTTTGTAGATGTTATATGAACATAGATTTGAAAATGGATTGAATCCAAATGAATTTGACCCATTCGTCCTACCATAATGTAAAACTAGGAAATTTGGCATAGGCCAGATGGGAGTTTAAAATCCTGAATTTTAATATATATGAATTTGGGCAATTGATTCAATATCTTTTAGTTTCACCTTCAAAACCTTCAATTTGGGAAGAGGAATACCTAATTCATAATTTTATTATTATAAAGACAATTTAGACGTAGTGTCTGCCATAGAGCAGGGGCTCAATAAGTGGCTCTTATGTTTATCTCCCTAGTCCATCCCAACACATGTTCACTGATTTACTTTGAATACTTACCCTGTTTTATACTTTTATTGTGTTATGTTACCATGTTAAATTAAATTTTTATTTTTAATCTCTTGTTTAGTGTTGCATTGATTTCACTTCTCATCTATGAAGATTAAACCTACATGGAGTTTAAGGAAACAATTCCACTTACAATAGCATAATAAAGACTAAAATACTTAGGGATAAATGTAACCAAGCAGGTAAAATTCCTGTACAACAAAAGCTAAAAAATGTTGTTGAAAGAAATGAAAGAATACACAAATAAATGGAAAGAAATCCTGTGTTCTTGTATTAGATGACAATACTGTTAAAATTTTCATACTACCAAAAGAGATCTAAAGACTCAATAAATAGATCTTTTTTTTTTAAGGAAATAGAGAAACCAATTCTAAAATTCATATGGAGACCCAAAAGACGCAGAATAGCCAAAGCAATCCTGAGAAAGAAGAGTAAGGTTGGAGGTATTGCACGGTCCAATTTCAAAATATATTACAAAGCTACAGTAACTAAAACAATATGGTACTGGAATAAAGACCAACCTGTAGACCAATGGAAATGTATAGAGAGCCCAGAATTAAACCCACATATATAACATTACAATAAGCTGAACTTTTACAAGGGTCCCTAGAATGCACAGTGGGGAAAAGATAGTCTTTTCAACAAATAGTGTGGGAGAATTGTATATCCACTTGCAAAAGAATGAAATTGGAGCTCTACCTTACCATACAGAAAAATAAACTCTAAATGGATTAAAGACATAAAGATTAGACCTGAAACTGTAAAGTTCTTAAAAGAAAACATTAGAGTAAAACCTCCTTAACATTGGTCTTGGCAATGATTCGTTGTACATGACACCAAAACACAAGCAACAAGAGCAAAATTAGACAAGTGGAATTATACCAAATTAAAAACTTCTGCACAACAAAGGAAACAATCAGAATTAAAAGGCAACCTAAAGAATGGGAGAAAGCATTTGCAAACTATATACCAGATAAAGGGTTGATTTCCAAAATTTATAAGGAACTCCTACAGCTTAATGGCAACAAAATAAAACAAAACACAATAAAAATAACAATTAAAAATGGGCAAAGGACTTGAGCAGCTATTTTTCCAAAGAAGATATACTATTGGCTAACAGGTATATAAAAAGATGTTCAACATCATTAATTATCAGGAAAATGCAAATCAAAACCATAATGAGATATCACCTCAAATCTGTTAGGATGACTATTATTAAAAAAATAAAAGATAACACACACATGTTGTCTAGATTGTGGAAAAACTGAAATCCTTGTATACTGTTGATGGGAATGTAATTTGGTGCAGCAACTATGGGAAACAGTATGGAGGTACCTTAAGAAAATAAAAATTAAACTACCATATTATCAGCAATACCACTTCTGAGTATATATCCAAAAGAAATGAGTTCAGGATAGTGAAGTATTATCTGCACTGCCACATTCACTGCAGCATTATTTACAATAACCAACATATAGAAACAACTCAAGTGTCCATTGATGGATGAATGGATAAAGATAATGTGATATATAGATACAATGGAATATTTTTCAGTCATGAGAAAGAAGGAAATCCTGCTGTTTGTAACAACAGAGATGAACTTTGAGGGCATTATGCTAAGTGAAATAAGCCAGTCACAGAAGGACAAATACTGCATGATTCCACTTATATGAGGTATCTAAAATAGTTAAACTCATAGAAGAAGAGAATACAATAGTTGTTGCTTAGGGCTAGGAGGTGGGGAAAATTGGGAGTTGTTTAATGGATGCAAAGTTTCATCTTTGCTAGATAAAGAAGTTCTAGCAATTTTCTGTACAACATATTGCCTAGAGTTAAAAATATAGTATTTTGCACTTCAGAAATGAACAGGATAGATCTCATATTAAGTGTTCTTACTACACAAAACAAAAACAAAGGTGTACAAGGAAACTTTGGGAGGTTTGGGAGACATATATATATATATCTCCAAAGATATATATATATATATATATTTATATATATATATTTCCTGAATTGTACTGATAGTATCATAGGTGCTTGTATATGTCCAAATTCATAAAATTGTACACATTAAATATGTGCAGTCCTTTTATACCTATTATACCTCAATAAAGGTGTTAAAAAACTAAATAGAGTTAAATATATTTATTTTAAACTCACATGTATCCAAGTCAAATTCTTATGGTTTAAGAGGGTGAATTAAGTTTTTTATACTTCCCTAAGTGTCCTGCATGAGGACAAAATCTGGCTCTAGGGGTAGAATAATCTAATTCTACTGTGGTCTCATTTTTATAGACTTTTCAAGCTAGAAAAGAAGCATGCCCTTTAGAAGCTTCTTGTTATTTTTACCCAGAAATGTTCTAAATAGCTTCTTACATAGAGCACACTTTATGATGACAGCTCTGGCAACAGCAGTGGAAGAAGTGAGAGGAATGGGATATGCTTCCCCCCCTCAAGGCTCCCACAGATGACCATGACAACAAGAAAAATGTGATATAGCAGCATTCCCTGAAGGAAGTCACACTCTACAGCTCTGTCCTGCTCCCTGGTCAAGAATTCCATAGTAACCATAAAAGCAATGACCGGCATTTGGGTAGGCTTTTACAATTGACATGTTTGTTCTTTATGCGACGTTTTTTTCTCCTAATAATTGTCCAATGAGCAGCATAGGAATTAGCATTCTCATTCCTGAGATTCACAGAATTTACTTAAGGTTCTTAGAGTCACAGGCTAATAAATGATTGAGCTGGGATAGATGCTGGATATTCAGACTCACTTGTAATATCTACTGAACCAGTCAGCTACCCATTGTTATTCTCTATGTCAGGCATCTCATTCTGTGTTTTCCAGGGGAGATGCTTAATTGGAAAGTGCAATGTATATATTCAGTCTGAAAAGGGTTTTATTCTTCTCATAGTAGATGAGTTTTAACAGAATAGGCAATGCCTTAAGTCAAGAGAAAAGAAATCTGGATTTTTATATTGGTAAATCATAGAGGTAGTATGAGAAAGGGAGACTTTTTGGCTATTTTTTCATTCATCTTAATTTGTGAACCAGCTAGGTGATTGTCATCTATGCACCTATAATTTTCACAGTTACTAAAAGTTGTATGAGTAAGATGAGGGTTTCTGTGAGAAGAATGATTTTTTTTCTACTTAGGTGTGGAGTGAAATGTTGCTGTGATACATACAGAACACTGAAAATATGCAGAGACAACTACATCCAAAATTTTGTCTTGAGTTTGACCCTTGGAACCATAATTCTCAGTTATTAAAATCACTATGCATTCCCCAGCTGGGAGAGAAGATCCAACTCCTATAAGTTTTCTTTATGTGCAAGCTAATTTTTTTTTTAGTCCAGAATGATATTATTTTTCAAGGTAAGAAATTCCTCCAGAAATATCTTAGAAGCTCCCAGTGGATTAAAGTTTGGAAATGATGTTATGTTCAAAGGGCTGGCTTCAGGCCAAATTGCATGTATTCGTCTCAATGTGCACTACATCATTAAATATTTCTTTCAATATTTTTCATCAGTAAATTTAAAAAGAAACATCAGGGTTATGAATCAGCTAAATCTTATCTGTGCTTTCCGCCTGGTGGTGATTAAACATTTATATTTTGTGGAGATACCACTACCATTCATTTAGAGGATGCCAATTACATCAAACCATATTCACTCCAGATAAATCTAACTAGAGATTAAATGTATTCTTTTCATCCAACTGTTTTTATATTGTTGTGTTTATCTTTTTTCTCTGATTATCCTAAAATTTTCTTCTGTTTTCTTCACACGGGGGATAACAATCTTGTATAGTGTTCTTTCTTCATGTATACATGGTGTGGCTGGATTTCTTCTAGTGCTTCTTTATTGTCTTAAGTTTCTCCTAATTTATTTTGTTAATTTTCTTGAAAAACCTAATAATAGAATTCAAATCCAGTTGGTATTGAAGGGTTAGAGAAATAGAATTTTCTTCCACAGGCCCAAATATTAGTCACAGTCTTAATGGTTGGAAGATTTATAAAGGTGATGATATTCAAGTATAATCATCACTTATCAAAAGCAATTTATACTTTCATATATATTATCACTTAACTCATATATATTATTGACTTCTGTTAAGGTAGGAAGAACAGATGGTATTTTATAAGTTAAGAGATTTAATGTATTATAAATGAAGGGTTCAAATTATGTGAAAAGATGGGATGGAAATCATGTAAATGCTATGCCTGAGATTGGACAGATAGGAAATTGCCAAGCCAAACCTTCACTCCTATCTTTGTGGTTTCAGATTGTGTAATATTTCTACCACATATTGTTGTTTTACTTCTGCATAAAGAAGTCTCTTTTTAAATAAAGGGGTAAGACAATGTTATCTACTGTGTAGAGGTAAGGCATTTCTTGCTCCTTGGTGTTCATGCAATGGCTGGCCATTTTCTGGATGTCTTGGCACATTCTGCAAGGCAGGTTGGCACTAGAAGCCATATTATTTCCTACCATAACATTGGACAATAGGAAAGGGTGACCATTTTTGCCAGATTTTCTTTTTTTTTTTCTAGATATCTGGCACAATAGCTTCCTTTCTCACAACTTTTGCCCCAAACCTGGTTTATAATTGTGTTTTCTGCTATTTGTTCTAGGCACACCTCACATTTGGGTAAAAGTGACCTTTGGTATTTTGCCTAAACATACTTACTCATGTTGCTTATGTGAGTAGGGTCTAATTTCTGGAACTATATCCCAAAGGCCACCTTGGAGAAAGTGAGCTTCTGGACACTTTGCAACATTGACTGGCCCATGTATATATAATAAAGAAAAGTGAAGCAATACACAGGAAATGGGAGAATTTTTATTCATTTCTAAAGCTTCTATAAACATGATCTATGATTTTACAATGCAAGGCATTCCAAAAACAAATGCTAATTTACATGAGTCTTTTATTATTTATTGGATTTTTTCTTTGACTTTATTTGATCTTTGCACTTTGTTCTACTCATTATAAGAACTGAAATCCTCTGTCTTTTTTCCTTTTCAGTAAACATCATAAATAATTCAAAACATCTCAATACCAGTTAGGCATTTTGGGGAAAAAGAGAGTGGTTCCTCTTTCCATTTTACTTGCTCTTTAGGTCACATAGGTGTGTCAGCCAAGAGGGAAGAGTTAACTTTTAAATTAGTAAGATTTTATCCACGTCGTAATACTTTTTTTTTCCATTTACATGGTGAAAATAAAGTCATAAGAACAAAAAAGAAAATACAATAGGCCACACAGGAGAGTTACAAGGAGACATAGAATCAAATTAATTAAATAACACTATATAAAAGAATTAAATATGACTGGAAATAAATCCATTATAATAGTTAAATCAAACCAACATTTTTTTAAAGTCAGAAGTCAAAAATAAAAATATTGTATAGTACACAATAAATCCAACATTGCATTTTTTTGTAAATCATTCACTCATTCATTCATTCATGTAAAATATTTATGGAATGTGAATCTACATCAAGTAACATGTTAGCATTCAGAATTCAGAATAATAGAACATGATTCCTGCCCCTAAAGACTTTACTATTAATCATTAGAGTAATTTGTGTACAAATAAGAGAACTGGGTAAGGATTGTAAGGGAGATATAAATAAATGACTCTACGAAATTAAAAAAAAAAAAAAACAAGAAAGAGCTCATCTCATTAAAGGTATTAGAGAAGGTTTCCTGGGGAAGAAGTCATTGCAGTACAGTGTGGAAGAATGAAGACATATGCACCGAGGAGACAGATGTTTCTGATCATTCCTTGGAGCATCACCAGGCTGGTATGCCAATGTCAAGGCTGTGAGCTGTGCTTGGTGAATGTATTCACCAAGATCGCAAATGTTAGGGAAAGAAACTGCACTGTATGTAAGTCATGCCAAGTTAGCTTGAAAAGGCATAAACATTGTCAGATCTAAGAAACGTGCTCACAAATGGACTTTGGAGGAAGACAAAAGTAGACTTTGCAATATTTAGATAAAGAATCTAAGAGCAAAGATGTTTTGTCATTAATGTAGATGAGATACCCAAAGCTTCTGCTTATTGCTTGCTGGCCTTGAAATGACTTAGTAGGATGGTCTTACTTAATTTGCATAGGGTAGATAATACTTTAGAAATGCAAAACATTCAAAATAACTTCCCGGGACTTCCCTGGTGGCACAGTGGTTAAGAATCTGCCTGCCAATGAAGGGGACACGGGTTCGATCCCTGGTCCAGGAAGATCGAACGTGCCTCCAGGCAACTAAGCCTGCACACCACAACTACTGAAGCCTATGCACCTATAGCCCGCGCTCTGCAACAAGAGAAGCCACTGAAATGAGAAGCCCACACACCGCAACGAAGAGTAGCCCCCACTCGCCACAAATTGAGAAAGCCCATGCACAGCAATGAAAACCCAATGTAGCCAAATATAAATTAATTAATTTCCAGTAATCCACTTAGTACTGTGATAGGTGTGTGTACACACTGCATCCCCTTTCCTTATGTGCATGACATTTCCCTGTTGACATTTACATTTGCCAAAATGAAACCCTTGAAGTTATTGCAACCCCTTACCATTCATCACTGTATTCTTCTGCAAGAATGACTTCAAACCAGCTTTCTTCATCCATTGTTGAGAAGAACAACTGGAAAATAAAAGAAGAAAAAGAAAGGTAAAAGCAGTTGGAATTTGAACACTATGATTCTCACCTTAGAACAATTCACTGCTTGTCATGAGAAAGGCTGAAATCAGTTAAAACAAATGTTGACCAAGTACCTCTTAGTTGATATATAAAGGATGGTTACATTAAGATTGTGAAATCTGATGGTCTTTGTCTTCCTGGAATCTCATAACAAAGATTCTGCAGGGATTGACCCCCAAGAAAATGAAGAGAAAAGGGTAAACAAAGACATAAATGAGAAGAAAAGATTTCATCAAGGTTCAGAATTCATAAGAACTAACATACTAGAGACAAAACCTGGAGTTGCAATGCTGAGACTTGAATGGTCTGAAATATTTTCACACATATTATTTTTTATTGCTGTCTCATTTAAAGATTCAGGGATGCATTGATGGATACCTCTGCATATGTAAATGGAGCTCTCTTCCTTTATTGATATAGTTATATTGTCATCAATGATTCAAGTAAATAATTACTAAGCATCAACCATTAGCCCAAATGGGTTCTATGTGTATGGGTAATACGGTGGAGATAGGTTCTACTCTATGGAATTATGATTGTGGAGAATACAAATACTGAAAAAGGGGTACCAGTCAGATGTGAATTATGAAAAGGAAATGCAGTATAGAAAGGAATAGCATTTTATTTTATTTTATTTTATTTTATTTTATTTTTAACATTCTATTGGAGTATATTTGCTTTACAATTTTGTGCTAGTTTCTACTGTAAAACAAAGTGAATCAGTTATACATATACATATATCCCCATATCTCTTCCCTCTTGCATCTCCCTCCCAACCTCCCTATCCCACCCCTCTAGGTGGACACAAAGCACTGAGCTGATATCCCTGTGCTATGTGGCTGCTTCCCACTAGATATCTATTTTACATTTGGTAGTGTATATATGTCCATGCCATTCTCACACTTCGTCCCAGCTTACACTTCCCCCTCCCCATGTCCTCAAGTCAATTCTCTACATCTGTGTCTTTATTCCAGTCCTGGCCCTAGGTTCTTAAAAACCAGTTTTTTTTTTTTTTTAGATTTTATATATATATATATATATATATATATATATATTAGCATACAGTATTTGTTTTTCTCTTTCTGACTTACTTCACTCTGTATGACAGTCTCTAGATCTATCCACCTCACTATAAATAACTCAATTTTGTTTCTTTTTATGGCTGAGTAATATTCCATTGTATATATGTGCCACACCTTCTTTATCTATTCATATGTTGATGGACACTTAGGTTGCTACCATGTCTTGGCTGTTGTAAATAGAGCTGCAATGAGCAATGTAGTACATGACTATTTTTGAATTATGGTTTTTCTCAATGTATATGCCCAGTAGTGGGATTGCTGGGTCGTATGGTAGTTCTATTTTTAGTTTTTAAGGGAACCTCCATACTGTTCTCCACAGTAGCTGGATCAATTTATATTCCCACCAACAGTGCAAGACAGTTCCCTTTTCCCCACACCCTCTCCACATTTATTGTTTGTAGATTTTTTTGATGATGGCTATACTGACTGGCGTGAGGTGATACCTCATTGTAGTTTTTATTTGCATTTCTCTAATGATTATTGATGTTGAACATCCATTCATGTGTTTGCTGGCAATCTGCATATCTTCTTTGGAGAAATGTCTATTTCTGTCTTCTGCCCACTTTTGGATTGGGAATTTTTTTTGTTTCTTTTATATTGAGCTGCATGAGCTGCTTGTATAATTTGGAGGTTAGTCCTTTGTCAATTGCTTCATTTGCAAATTTTTTTTCCCATTCTGAAGGTTGACTTTTCAACTTGTTTATGGTTTCCTTTGTTATGCAAAAGCTTTTAAGTTTCATTAGGTCTCATTTGTTTATTTTTGTTTTTCTTCCATTTCTCTAGGAGGTGGGTCAAAAAGGATCTTAAGCATTTATAATGTCTAGCCTTACATTTAGGTCTTTAATCCATTTTGAGCTTATTTTTGTGTATGGTGTTAGGGACTGTTCTAATTTCATTCTTTTACAAGTAGCTGTCCAGTTTTCCCAGCATCACTTATTGAAGAGGCTCTCTATTCTCCATTGTATATTCCTGCCTCCTTTACCAAAGATAATGTGACGATATGTGTGTGGATTAATGTCTGGGCTTTCTATCCTGTTCCACTGATCCATATTTCTGTTTTTGTGCCAGTACCATACTGTCTTGATTACTGTAGCTTTGTAGTATAGTTTGAAGTCAGGGAGCCTGATTCCTCCAGCTCCATTTTTCTTTCTCAAGATTGCTTTGGCTATTCGGGGTCTTTTGTGTTTCAATACAAATTGCGAAATTTTTGGTTCTAATTCTGTGAAAAATGCCATCGGCAGTTTGATAGGGATTGTACTGAATCTGTAGATTGCTTTGAGTAGTATAGTCTTTTTCACAATGTTGATTCTTCCAATCCAAGAACATGGTATATCCCTCCATCTGTTTGTATCATCTTTAATTTCTTTCATCAGTGTCATAGTTTTCTGCATACAGGTCTTTTGTCTCCTTAGGTAGGTTTATTCTAGGTATTGTATTCTTTTTGTTGCAATGGTAAATGAGAGTGTTTCCTTAATTCCTCTTTCAGATTTTTCATCATTAATATACGGGAATGCAAGAGATTTCTGTGCATTAATTTTGTATCCTGCTACTTTACCCAATTCATTGATTAGCTCTAGCAGTTTTCTGGTAGCATTTTTAGGATTCTCTATGTATAGTATCATGTCATCTGCAAACAGTGACAGCTTTATTTCTTCTTTTCCAATTTGGATTCCTTTTATTTTTTTTTCTTCTCTGATTGCTGTGGCTAAAAGTTTCAAAACTACATTGAATAATAGTGGTGATAGTAGGCAACCTTGTCTTATTTCTGATTTTAGAGGAAATGGTTTCAATTTTTCACCATTGAGAACAATGTTGGCTGTGGATTTGTCTTATATGTCCTTTATTATGTTGTGGTAAATTCCCTCTATGCCTAATTTCTGGAGAGTTTTTATCAAAAATGGGTGTTGAATTTTGTCACAAGCTTTTTCTGCATCTATTGAGAGGATCATATGGTTTTTTTGCCTTCAATTTGTTTAAATGGTGTATCACATTCATTGATTTGTGTATATTGAAGAATCCTTGCCTTCCTGGGATAAAACCCACTTGATCATGGTGTATGATTCTTTAATGTGCTTTTGGATTCTGTTTGCTAGTATTTTGTTGAGGATATTCACATCTATATTCATCAGTGATATTGGCCTGCAGTTTTCTTTTTTTGTGACATCTTTGTTTGGTTTTGGTATCAGGGTGATGGTGGCCTCATTGAATGAGTTGGGAATGTTCCTCCCTCTGCTATATTTTGGAAGAGTTGAGAAGCATAGATGTTAGTTCCTCTCTAAATGCTTGATAGAATTCGCCCCTGAAGCTTATGGTCCTGGGCTTTTGTTTGGTTGAAGATTTTTAATCAGAGTTTCAATTTCAGTGCTTGTGATTGGTCTGTTCAAATTTTCTATTTCTTCCTGGTTCAGCCTCAGAAGATTGTGCTTTTGTAAGAATTTGTCCATTTCTTCCAGGTTGTCCTTTTTATTGGCATACAGTTGCTTGTAGTACTCTTTCATGATCCTTTGTATTTTTGCAGTGTCAGTTTTTACTTCTCCTATTTCATTTCTAATTTTGTTGATATGAGTCTTCTTCCTTTTTTTCTTGATGAGTCTGGTGAATTGTTTATCAATTTTGTTTACCTTCCCAAAGAACCATCTTTTAGGTTTATTGATTTTTGCTATTGTTTCTTTCATTTCTTTTTCATTTATTTCTGATCTGATCTTTATGATTTCTTTCCTTCTGCTAACTTTGGGGATTTTTTGTTCTTCTTTCTCTAATTGCTTTAGGTGGAAGTTAGGTTGTTTATTTGAGATGATTCTTGTTTCTTTAGTAGGATTGTATTGCTATAAATTTCCCTTTTAGAACTGTTGCCATAGGTTTTGGGTCATTGTGTTTTCATTGTCATTTGTTTCTAGGTATTTTTTAATTTCCTCTTTCATTTCTTCAGTGATCTTTTGGTTATTATTACTGTATTGTTTAGCCTCCATGTGTTTGTATGGTTTACGGATTTTTTCCTGTAATTGATATCTAGTCTCATAGCATTATGGTCAGAAAAGATACTTGATACAGTTTCAGTTTTCTTAAATTTACCAAGGCTTGACTTGTGACCCAAGATATAATCACCCCTGGAGAATATTCCATGAACACTTAAGAAGAGAGTATATTCTGTTGTTTTTGGTTGGAATATCCTATAAATATCAATTAAGTCCATCTTGTTTAATGTATCAATTTTTCTTTTGATTTCCATTTGCATGGACTATCTTTTTCCATCCCCTCACTTTCAGTCTGTATGTGTCCCTAGGTCTCCTGTAGACAACATATATATGAGTCTTGTTTTTGTTTCCATTTAGGCAGTCTGTGTCTTTTGTTTGGAGCATTTAATCCATTTACATTTAAGGTAGTTATCAATGGGTATGTTCTTATTACTATTTTCTTAATCATTTTGGGGTTGTTATTGTAGGTCTTTTCCTTCTCTTATTGTAGGTCTTTTCCTTCTCTTGTGTTTCTTGCCTAGAGAAGTTCCTTTAGCATTGGTTGTAAAGCTGATATGGTGGTGCTGAATTCTCTTAGCTTTTGCTTGTCTGTAAAGTTTTTAATTTTTCCATCGAATCTGAATGAGATCTTTGCTGGGTAGAGTCATCTTGGTTGTAGGTTTTCCCCTTTCATCACTTTAAATATGTCTTGCCACTCCTTTATGGCTTGCAGATTTTCTGTTGAAAGATCAGCTCTTAACCTTATGGGGATTCCCTTGTATGTTATTTGTTGCTTTTCCCTTGCTGCTTTTAATATTTTTTCCTTGTATTTAATTTTGATAGTTTGATTAATATGTGTCTTGTAGTGTTTCTCTTTGGATTTATCTTGTATGGGACTCTCTGTGCTTCCTGGACTTGATTAACTATTTCCTTTCCCATATTAGGGAAGTTTTCAACTGTAATCTGTTCGAATATTTTCTCAGTCCCTTTCTTTTTCTCTTCTTCTTCTGGGACCCATATAATTCGAATGTTGGTGCATTTAGTGTTGTCCCAGAGGTCTCTGAGACTGTTCTCAATTCTTTTCATTCTTTTTTCTTTATTCAGCTCTATGGTAATTATTTCCACTATTTTATCATCCAGATCACTTATTCATTATTCTGCCACAGTTATTCTGCTACTGATTCCTTCTAGAGAATTTTAAATTTCATTTATTATGTTGTTCATCACTGTTTGTTTGCTCTTTAGTTCTTCTAAGTCCTTGTTTAACATTTATTCTGTTTTCTTAGTTCTCTTTCCAAGATTTTGTATCATCTTTACTGTCATTACTCTGAATTCTTTTTCAGGTAGTCTGCCCATTTGCTCTTCATTCGTTTGGTCTGGTGGGCTTTTACCTTGCTCCTTCATCTGCTGTGTGTTTCTCTGTCTTCTGATTTTGCTTAACTTACTGTGTTTTTGGTCTCCTTTTTGCAGGCTGCAGTTTTGTAGTTCCCTTTGTTTTTGGTGTCTTCCCCCAGTGGGTAAAGTGCATTCAGTGGGTTGTATAGGCTTCCTGGTTGACTGGACTGGTTTCTGTGTTCTGTTGGATGAGGCTGGATCTTTTCTTTCTGGTGGGTAAAGCCACATCCAGTGGTGTGTTTTGGGGAGTCTGTTAGCTTATTATGATTGTATGCAGCCTCTCTCCTAAAGGGTGGGGTTTTGCTACTGTCTTGCTAGTTGTTTGGCATAGGGTGTCCAGCACTGTAGCTCTCTGGTTGTTGAGTGGAGCTGGGTCTTAGCATTGAGATGGAGATCTCTGGGAGAGTTCTCGCCGTTTGATATTACATGGGACCAGGAGGTCTCTGGTAGACCAATGTCCTGAACTTGGCTCTCCCACTCAGAGGCTGAGGTCTGACACCTGGTTGGAGCGCCAAGACCCTGTCAGCCGCACGGTACTTCTGTGATTTTGGACCAGGGAGTTAACTTCTCTGTGCCTCCGATTTCCTTTCATGCAAAACCTCCTTGGCCCAGAGGCCCAGTCAGGTATTAGAGAAGGGCTGTCTCTCATAGGCTCAGGAATAGCAGTGTAGATGGGTATAATCTAGTCTGACCCTGGGAACCTTGTGATTTTCCTCAACTCTGCCAAAATAATGATGTATACTGCAGAGAAACTTCACATTGAACATCTTGGCTTTGTAGAGAAAGGGCTTCAAGTACTTCATTTGTTTAAATCTATCCACATTTTTCTACATTTCCAGATCCACATTTTGCTTCTTAATTACCACTATTTAAATGGCCTTTCAAGATTGGCTGTAAATTAAAATTGATCCACTGTCAGCAATATCCGACAGTTGGCAGCAGACTATTGATACAGATGAAATTCCAGTTGCGTAGTGCCTTTCTGAGAAGTCAGAAATGCAATGAAATGAGCCGACTCTGCAGCTTGGCACAAAAGACAAAATGTGATTTTCTCTAGTGGCAGAACTTAAATATAAATAACAAGCCACGTTTGGAAAATGCAAATAAATGTGTATGAAAAAAGAACCAGAGTTTATATCTTTATACCCTTCATGAATGCTTATGTAATCTTTTTCTCTTATCTGACAAACAGTCCTCCTTTTGAAATAAAGCTTAAGAGTATATTGACAAGAACATACACTTCAGAGTTAGATCTGAACTGAAATTTTTTAATTTACAAGTTGTGTGATTTAGAGAAAAAACCAAAAACATCAGGCCTCAGTTTACTCATCTACCAAATGTAAGTTAATAACTCCCCTATAGTTATGAAAATTAAATGAGAAAATGCAGGGAATACCAACAGAATATTCAATGTGGTGCCTACTACAATAAAAAGGAATGTCAAGGGAGATAATGTAGTCATACATGAAGGTTGTGGTCAAAGGCCCTAGGTTATTTCTAGGAAGCTAAGTCTGGATGTATTTTTTCTGAGGTGCTCTCCTTCAGCCTCAGACTTTGATGACAGCTGAGCTGAGATAGCTAAATGTTGCCAAGAAGTACCTTATCACCAGACACAAACAACCACACACACACACACACACACACACACACACACACACACACACACACACACAAACAATTTATAGTAAGGCCAGACCTTTGGCCTTTGCTCTTGGGACTAGTTCATAGTAGATGGATCCAACAAGTCCTTTCTGGGATTTTCCACAGTGGCTGTGATCATATCTAAGGTAAGATCTGAGATAGGAATTAGAATTCTAAAACATAATCATTAACTTATCCACTCTCACTTCCCCTTTTGAAGAGGTGGTAGATTTCCACTTTGGTGCTCTGCGAATTGTGCAGAGTCATCCAGAAACGTTACACATCCCTCATAAAAATGCTTAGGACCTTGCAGAAGCCTGGATGGGAGAACTAACTCTGCCTTGCTGGAGAAGAACATGCCAAAGTTTCTGTTTTTTTCCTGCTTTTCCTAAGAGACACCTCAATCTTAATTCTCCAGCAACAAGCATTCTATCTTTGAAAAAAATAAGCTATTACTCCTTTTTACAGTCCATGCATGTGCATGAAATATTTTTCTATTTTGGGATATTTGGTTTGATTTCTCTTTATCATTCAGATTTTTGCTTAAATATCACCTTTCAGAGTGGACTTACCTCATCACATCGAAAGAACCTGTACTCTCTCCTAAGTATCTCATTTTATTCTATTCTCAAGTTTTTTTTTCTCCTATTGCTTGTCACTAACTGAAATTCATTTATTAGATTATTGATTCCCTCCTTCTTTATTAGAGTGCATGGCCTTTAAGTGTAGGGACTGGTCTTTTTTTCTCATGACTAAATCCCGAGTCCAAGCTTGCTCTGCTTGCTGCACGACAGGCCAATAAATCAGGAGATGAGGTGTTCAGGTAAGGAACATGACTTTATTCAGAAATCCAGCAGACCGAAAAGATGGCAGACTAATGTCTCCAAAAAACTATCTTATCGGGGTCTGGATGCCAGTTTCTTTTATAGAACAGAGAGGGGGAGGAGGTGAGGAAGTAAAATAAAAAAGCCATAAGTCTTGCAAATATCTCCTGGAATGGCTAGCCTCAGGGAGGGTAAGTGTTAATTTCTTCTTTCTTGCAGCCATTCACAGGTGGACAGGGTCAGGATGTTTCCCTGAACAAAGGCACTTTGGTTTAACATTCAGGCAGCCAGGCAGTGTTCCCCTACACAGGCCATTATGCAGAGATAGTATCCTTTTAGTGAACAAAAGCAATGGGAAGCAAAGGTTAAAGTAAAAAACAGATCCAACATGGAGTCAGGATTGGCTCTTCCCTGTTACACCATCACACAGGATGGTGCCTGGCACATAACCAGTCTTCAATAAATATTGGCCTGCTAAACTTCATAATTATGGGAGGATATATCATACCCATCTTGGGACCTCATGGCTAAAAATTCAATGAGGTCCATGTTCAGCTAGGAATTTCAATCTTCTTGAAGCTTGGCCATGTCTATGGATTTCACTATTTCCATCAGCTTTCAAATTAGTTTCCTGACTCTGGGATAGCTCAAAAAGGGGTGAAGAAATAGATTTTGTATTGTTCCAGCCTTAAGTATACATTATTTCTATTGGCAGCTGCCTAAATCTGAAAGTCTTATGGATTAGATTTTTTTTGTATCACATGACCAGAAGCAGTATGGCTGTAGAGAAAGATCCAAAGAGGTCATCCAGAAAGGCATGATATGTAGTAAAGGAAGGAGGAGGATAAAGGTCAGAAATTGAGAATTTGAGTGCTACTGAGGTCCTATGTAAATCATCATAAAGGGGAAACAGATTAATGGCAGGAAAAGGAAGTAAGAGTGCACTGATTTGGAATCAGTGTTGTTATGTTATTAAATTTAATCATTAATATAAGGAGAATGTTGGTTTTCTTTCATTCTTTCAGTCTTTCTGATAAAAATATGATAGAAAAGCTCTTACATTCTTGAAATCAATTAGAGTTTTTAACCAATTGGAGCACATTCAGGTATCTGAAAGAAATGAGGAATGGATATGTTAGGGGTTTGTTTGTAAGAAAGAAAAATCAACTCAGGCTATCTTAAGCAAGAAGAGAATTTATTGGGAGGAAATGGGAACTCAAAGACCTGTTGGGAGACTGGAAAATAAGACTTGGAAGATGTGGACAATGATCAAGGTATCTCCATACTGGAGCACCAGAAACCACAGCCAAGGCTATACCATAGGAACCGTTTGGGCCGTACCATTATTGCTACAGGCACTGCACTAGGTCTCACCTCCTGAACACTGCCCCTGTCCTCTTCATACTTTTCTCAGGATTCACAAGTCATGTGTTAGCATACGGTATTTGTTTTTCTCTTTCTGACTTACTTCGCTCTGCATGACAGATTCTAGGCCCATCCACCTCACTACAATTAACTCAATTTCGTTTCTTTTTATGGCTGCATAATATTCCGTTGCAAACAATTAGCTGTGATTATGGCTAGGTAGAAAAAGAACCTAGTTCCTAGGCTTCCACAATGAGAGGCATTAATGGAGAGATGGTGTCAGTAATTGTTTCCCATGAAATCTACATACAAAGAGTTTTCCCAAAGGTCACGGAGGCGTAAAACAAAAAACAAAAAACAAACCATATGTATTGGTAACAGTGAGTCTTTGTTATGGACTGAATGTTTGTGTGTCCTTAAAATTCATATATTGAAACTCATCCCCCTGCCCCACAATGTGATGGTAGTATTTGGAGGTGGGGTCTTTGGGAGGAAGTTAGGTTTAGATGAGATTGGGAGAGTGGAGTCCCCAGAATGGGATCAGTGACCTGTACTAGAACAGTCAGGTAGAAGGCCAGTCCCTCAGGAGGACCCATGTTATCTTTACCAGAGATGATCTCACATATAACACAGATGATTTTCCAAGCTTTTCCATCTCCACTG
>NC_041220.1:104909667-104911999 GCF_002837175.3 Physeter macrocephalus
AACTCAATTTCGTTTCTTTTTATGGCTACATAATATTCCGTTGTATATATACACCATATCTTCTTTATCCATTCATCTGTCGATGGACACTTAGGTTGCTTCCATGTCCTGGCTATTGTAAATAGAGCTGCAATAAATATAGTGGTACATATCTCTTATTGAATTATGGTTTTCTCAGGGTTTATGCTCAGTAGTGGGATTGTTGGGTCATATGATAGTTCTATTTTTCGTTTTTTAAGGAACCTCCATATTGTTCTCCATAGTGGCTGTATCAATTTACATTCCAACCAACAGTGTACCCTCTCCAGCATTTATTGTTTCTAGATTTTTTTGATGATGGCCATTCTGACTGGTGTGAGGTGATACCTCATTATCGTTTTGATTTGCATTTCTCTAATGATTAGTGATGTTGAGCATCATTTCATGTGTTTGTTGGCAAGCAGTATATCTTCTTTGGAGAAATGGCTATTTAGGTCTTCTGCCACTTTTGGATTGGGCTGTTTGGTTTTTTTTAGATCTCACATATAACACAGATGATTTTCTAAGCTTTTCCATCTCCACTGCTCCTGAAATATCTAATCTTCAACAATACATTCTTTGTTAGTTCTTATGCTTCTACCGTCATAAATTTTGGATATTAATCCTTTGTCAGTTGCTTCATTTGCAAATGTTTTCTCCCATTCTGACGCTTGTCTTTTCATCTTGTTTATGTTTTCCTTTGTTATGCAAAAGATTTTAAGTTTCATTAGGTCTCATTTGTTTATTTTTGTTTTTCTTTCCATTTTAACTATCTACAAATCAAAATAAATTAATCCTTCATACTCACACCATAATTACACTTCTCATAGGCAAACACAGTTCCCTCTAGCCAAAAATATTTCAGATTTTTTTCTCTATTACTGAATAGATGTTATTTACCCTACAAAGCCTCACCTCTTATTTACACACCAATGATCTTGAACTATGCATGGTTCCACACTCATGACATGATTTCACACATGTGTAATTTTTTTAAACTTTATTATTTATTTATTTATTTTATTTTTTGCTGTGCTGGGTCTTTGTTGCAGCACCTGGGATCTTCATTGTGGTGCATGGGCTTCTCTTATTTGTGGAGTGCAGGTTTTTCTCTTCTCTAGTTGTGGTACGCAGGTTCCAGGGGGTGTGAGCTCTGTAGTTTGTGGCACATGGGCTCTCTAGTTGAGGTGCAAGAGCTCACTAGTTGTGGCACATGGGCTTAGATGCCTCCCGGCATGAGGGATCTTAGTTCCCCGACCAGGGATTGAACCCACGTCTCCTGTATTGAAAGGTGGATTCTTTACTACTGGACCACCAGGGAAAACCCACACATTTGTAATTTTTACAGTTGCTGCTTACTCTGGCTGGGGTATCTGACCCAATTTGTACACCTAGAAATTTCATATCCATTTTTTAATCTTAATCATCATTGTTGCATGAAACATTTCCTAACATCTAGTTTAGACAAAACAAAATGTTTTTTCTTTTCTTTCCCATCTCTGTGACATCATTTATTTTATTATGTAATTGTTTATGTTTCTCATTACACTACTTTATTATTTCTTTAAAATTTTGGAGACTATCATTTTATTTTTGTAGCTAGGACCTGGTGAATAATATGCATCCCTAAATATCTGTTAATGAATGAATGACTAAATAATAAAGTGCACCATGGTACCTCCTCATTATCTGTGTCATTGTCCTCCTGTTTGTTTTAGATTGACTCCATATCTTAATGGTGAAACTTTATTGTCTATTCTATGTCACATAAAGGTGTTATTTTTCCTTTTTTAAAAAGACTTCTTGAAGACATCAATGAATGCATTTATTACTATCACCACAGCTAAGAAAATTGTGATGGGAAAAACAATCCTGTTAGTCTAGAAGACTCCAAACACTAAGTGGTCCCAGAAGTGAAGATAAAACCACTTCTATTATTATACAACTTCATTTAAACAATCTTTTTATAACTGTTATCACCATTTTATTAAATCATCAGAAAATATCTACTAAGTGCCTCCTATATGCTAGGCATCATGCTTGGTTATGGAGGGTAAAATAATGTGGGGGAAAGATAATCCTGCTGTCTACATGAAACTTCTATTCCATTTAAAAACCAACAGTAAGATAGTCATGCAAAAAAGAGGAGCTTAAAAAGGAGGTACAGGAATCTACAGGAGTCTATTGGCATAAAGTTTTTGTTGTTGTTGTTATTTTTAAAATTTTTTAATTTATTTTTATAACATCTTTATTGGAGTATAATTGCTTTACAATGGTGTGTTAGTTTCTGCTTTATAACAAAGTGAATCAGCTA
>NC_041220.1:104913123-104914278 GCF_002837175.3 Physeter macrocephalus
TAATCCATTTTGAGTTTATTTTTGTGTATGGTGTTAGGGAGTGTTCTAATTTCATTCTTTTACATGTAGCTGTCCAATATTCCCGGCACCACTTATTGAAGAGGCTGTATTTGCTCCATTGTATATTCTTGACTCCTTTATCAAAAATAAGGTGACTATATGAGCATGGGTTTGTCTCTGGGATTTCTATCCATTTCCATTGATCTGTATTTCTGTTTTTGTGCCAGTACCATACTGTCTTGATTACTGTAGCTTTGTAGTATAGTCTGAAGTCAGGGAGCCTGATTCCTCCAGCTCCGTTTTTATTTCTCAAGATTGCTTTGGCTATACAGGGTCTTTTGTGTTTCCATACAAATTGTGAAAAATTTTGTTCTAGTTCTGTGAAAAATGCCATCGGCAGTTTGATAGGGATTGTACTGAATATGTAGATTGCTTTGAGTAGTATAGTCTTTTTCACAATGTTCATTCTTCCAATCCAAGAACGTGGTATATCTCTCCATCTGTTTGTATCTTCATCATTAGTGTATAGGAATGCAACAGATTTTGGTGTATTAATTTTGCATCCTGCCACTTTACCAAATTCATTGATTAGCTCTAGTAGTTTTCTGGTAGCATCTTTAGGATTCTCTCTATATAGTATCATGTCATCTGCAAAGAGTGACAGCTTTATTTCTTTTCTTCTGATTTGGATTCCATTTATTTCTTTTTCTTCTATGATTGCTGTGGCTAAAACTTCCAAAACTATGTTGAATAATAGTGGTGAGAGTGGACAACCTTGTCTGGTTCCTAATCTTACATAACATCTTTATTGGAGTATAATTGCTTTACAATGGTGTGTTAGTTTCTGCTTTATAACAAAGTGAATCAGCTATACATATACATATATCCCTATACTTCATCCCTCTTGCATCTCCCTCCAATCCTCCCTATCCCACCAATCTAGGTGTTCACAAAGTGCACCTTTTTCATTTCTAATTCTGTTGATTTGAGTCTTTTCCTTTATTTTCTTGATGAGGCTGGCTAATGGCTTATCAATTTTTTAATCTTCTCTAAGGACCAGCTTTTAGTTTTATTGATCTTTGCCACTGTTTTCTTCATTTCTTTTTCATTTATTTCTGATCTTTCTGATTTCTTTCCTTCTGCTAACTTTGGGGA
>NC_041220.1:104914288-104948518 GCF_002837175.3 Physeter macrocephalus
CTGTGCTATGCAGCTGCTTCCCATTAGCTACCTATTTTACATTTGGTAGTGTATATAAGTACATGCCAATCTCTCACTTCGTACCAGCTTACCGTTCCCACTCACCATGTCCTCAAGTCCATTCTCTACTTCTGCATCTTTATTCCCGTCTTGCCCCTAAGTTCTTCAAAACCATTTTTTTCCTTTTGTTTTATAGATTCCATACATATGTGTTAGCATACGGTATTTGTTTTTCTCTTTCTGACTTACTTCGCTCTGCATGACAGATTCTAGGCCTGGAGAATGTTCCATGAGCACTTGAGAAGAAAGGGTATTCTGTTGTTTTTGGATGGAATGTTCTATAAATATCAATTAAGTCCACCTTGGTTAATGTATCACTTAATGCTTGTGTTTCCTTATTTATTTTCATTTTGTATGATCTGTCCATTGGTTGTGCTACTGTCGATTTCCCTTTTTATGGCTGTTAGCATTTGCCTTATGTATTGAGGTGGTCCTATGTTAGGTGCTATTATTTCTTTAAAATTTTGGAGACTATCATTTTATTTTTGTAGCTAGGACCTGGTGAATAATATGCATCCCTAAATATCTGTTAATGAATGAATGACTAAATAATAAAGTGCACCATGGTACCTCCTCATTATCTGTGTCATTGTCCTCCTGTTTGTTTTAGATTGACTCCATATCTTAATGGTGAAACTTTATTGTCTATTCTATGTCACATAAAGGTGTTATTTTTCCCTTTTTAAAAAGACTTCTTGAAGACATCAATGAATGCATTTATTACTATCACCACAGCTAAGAAAATTGTGATGGGAAAAACAATCCTGTTAGTCTAGAAGACTCCAAACACTAAGTGGTCCCAGAAGTGAAGATAAAACCACTTCTATTATTATACAACTTCATTTAAACAATCTTTTTATAACTGTTATCACCATTTTATTAAATCATCAGAAAATATCTACTAAGTGCCTCCTATATGCTAGGCATCATGCTTGGTTATGGAGGGTAAAATAATGTGGGGGAAAGATAATCCTGCTGTCTACATGAAACTTCTATTCCATTTAAAAACCAACAGTAAGATAGTCATGCAAAAAAGAGGAGCTTAAAAAGGAGGTACAGGAATCTACAGGAGTCTATTGGCATAAAGTTTTTGTTGTTGTTGTTATTTTTAAAATTTTTTAATTTATTTTTATAACATCTTTATTGGAGTATAATTGCTTTACAATGGTGTGTTAGTTTCTGCTTTATAACAAAGTGAATCAGCTATACATATTTATATTTATTTTAAAATCTATTTTTTCTGATATATGAATTGCTATTCCAGCTTTCTTTTGCTTTCCATTTGCATGGAATATCTTTTTCCATTCCCTTACTTTCAGTCTCTATGTGTCCCTAGGTCTGAAGTGGGTCTTATAGACAGCATTTATACAGGTCTTCTTTTTGTATCCATTCAGCCAGTCTATGTCGTTTGGTTGGAGCATTTAATCCATTTACATTTAAGGTAGTTATCGATATATATGTTCCTATTCCCATTTTCTTAATTGTTTTGGGTTTGTTATTGTAGGTCTTTTCCTTCTCTTTTGCTTCCTGACTAGAGAAGTTCCTTTAGCATTTATTGTAAAGCTAGTTTGGTGGTGCTGAATTCACTTAGCTTTTGCTTGTCTGTAAAATTTTAAATTTCTCCATCGAATCTGAATGAGATCCTTGCTGGGTAGAGTAATCTTTGTTGTAGGTTCTTCCCTTTCATCCCTTTAAATATGTCCTCACACTCCCTTCTGGCTTGTGGAGTTTCTGCTGAAAGATCAGCTCTTAAACTTTTGGGGATTCCCTTGTATATTTTTTGTTGTTTTTTCCTTCCTGCTTTTGATAATTTTTTATTTAATTTTTGATAGTTTGATTAATATGTGTCATCATGTTTCTCCCTGGATTTTTCCTGTATAAGACTCTCTGTGCTTCCTGGACTTGATTAGCTATTTCCTTTCCCATATTGGTGAAATTTTCATCTATAATCTCTTCAAATATTTTCTCAGTCCCTTTCTTTTTCTCTTCTTCTTCTGGGACCCCTGTAATTCAAATGTTGGTGCGTTTAATGTTGTCCCAGAGGTCTGGCTCACGGGCCCAACCGCTCCGCGGCATGTGGGATCTTCCCGGACTGGGGCATGAACCCGTGTCCCCTGCATCGTCAGGCGGACTCTCAACCACTGCGCCACCAGGGAAGCCCTTATCTGTTCTTCTGCCTCAGTTATTCTGCTATTGGTTCCTTCTAGAGAATTTTTAATTTCATTTATTTTGTTGTTCATCATTGTTTGTTTCCTCTTTAATTCTTCTAGGTTCTTGTTAAACGTTTCTTGTATTTTCTCCATTCTATTTCCCAGATGTTGGATCATCTTTACTATCATTACTCTGAATTCTTTTACAGGTAGACTGCTTATTTCCTCTTCATTTGTTTGGTCTGGTGGGTTTTTACCTTTCTCCTTCATCTGCTGTGCGTTTCTCTGTCTTCTCATTTTGCTTAACTTTCTTTGTATGGGGTTTCCTTTTTGCAGCCTGCACGTTCGTAGTTCCCATTGTTTTTGGTGTCTGCCCGCAGTGGCTAAGGTGTGTTCAGTTGGTTGAGTAGTCTCCTTGGTGAAGGGTACTGGTTCCTGCGCTCTGGTGAATGAGGTTGGTTCTTGTCTTTTTGGTGGGCAGGACCATGTCCAGTGGTGTGTTTTGGGGTGTCTCTCACCTTATTATGATTTTAGGCAGCCTCTCTGTTAATGGGCCTGGTTGTGCTACTGTCTTGCTAGTTGTTTGGCATAGGGTGTCCAGCACTGTAGCTTGCTGGTTGTTGAGTGAAACTGGGTCTCAGCATTGAGATGGAGATCTCTCGGAATGCTTTTGCCATTTGATATTACATGGAGCTGGGAGGCCTTGTAGACCAATGTCCTGGACTCGGCTCTCCCACCTTAGAAGCACATGCCTGACACCTGGCCGGAGCACCAAGGCCCTGTCAGGCACATGGCTCAGAAAAACAGGGAGAAAAAAAGAAAGAAAAAATAAAATAAAATGAAATAAAGTTATTAAAATAAAAACTAAAAAATATTATTAAAAGTAAAAAAATTAAAAAGTAATTAAAAAAAGATAAAAAGAAATAAAAGAAAGAAGAGAGCAAGCAAACCAAAAAGCAAATCCACCAATGATAACAAGTGCTAAAAGCTATATCCAAAAGAAAAAAAAACAGACAATCAGAGCCCTAGGACAAATGTTTAAAGCAAATCTATACAGACAAAATCACGCAAAGAAGCATACACATACACACGCACACAAAGAGAAAAAGGAAAAAGATATATATATCTATATATTAAAAAGAAAAAGGAACAGAGCTCCCAAATCAATAAACAAATCCACCAATGATAATGAACTCTAAATACTAAACTAAGTTAAACATAAAACCAGAAGCAAATTAGACGCAGAAAGACAACCCCATGTCTACAGTTGCTCCCAAAGTCCACCGCCTCAATTTTGGGATGATTCATTGTCTATTCAGGTATTCCAGACATGCAGGGTACATCAAGCTGATTGTGGAGGTTTAATCCACTACTCCTGAGGCTGTTGGGAGAGATTTCCCTTTCTCTTCTTTGTTCGCAAAACTCCTGGGGTCCGGCTTTGTATTTGGCCCCACCTCTCCGTGTAGGTTGCCTTAGTGTATCTGTTCTTCGCTCAGACAGGACGGGGTTAAATTAGGTTCAGGTCCCATCCCTATTCTTTTGTCTCTGTTTTTTCTTTTGCCCTACCCAGGTACGTGGCAAGTTTCTTGCCTTTTGGGAAGTCTGAGGTCTTCTGCCAGCATTCAGTCAGTGTTCTGTAGGAGTTGTTCCACATGTAGATGTATTTCTGATGTATTTGTGGAGAGGAAGATGATCTCCACATCTTACTCCTCCGCCATCTCGAAGGTGTCTCTCCAAGCTTTTTTTTTTTATAAATAAAATTAATTATAAATAGCATTACTAGTAAAATTAAGAACAGAGATCTGCTCAGTGTCTATATGCAATAGATTATTCACGTTTAAAATTTTCCCAACTTGTACCAACTCATAGTAAACCTTTGCATGACATGTAATTAGTGTCCACATTTTATACAGGGAGACATTGGAGCATGAAGACACAAAGGTTAAGTAAAATGTCTCATGACCCACAGAACACCAGGGATGGCACCAGGCACAGAATTAGAGCTGCCTGACTGCAGTCAGTGCTCTTGTTTTTATGAATAAGAAAGGCAAGGTAGAGATAAATTAGCTAATGTGTCCATGATATACACATGCTGAACAATGGATCTGAGAAGCCAGGCCATCTCATTCCATCTCCTGTGCTTATCCTGTTGCCACATACTTACACTGTGCTCTCATTAGCTTTTTAAATCTTCACTGGGTATCTAGTGATGTGACACATTTACCAGCCATATTAATTAATTGACTAATTAATTAAGAAAATAATTATTGAGTAGTACTAATTTCCAGACACTTTTCTAATCATCAGGGATGCTGCAGAAAACTAAATAAACAAAACCTGCCCTCATGGAGTTTACCTGCAATGGGGAAAGAGACAAAGAGTTAAGAACATTCAATAAGCCAGCTCATTTCTGCCCAGGGCCAGTATTCACTATGCTTTTAGTCCATTAGTCACACAATACCCAGCGAATGGTTCTAAGAATTAATCTTTCAACATTTCTGAAACTCAGGCTTTTTAGTCCTTATGCCTCCATTTTAGAGTTTGTTCTTTCTTTCTTTTTTTTTTTTGGTTTAAAAATTGATTAATATAGTTTACCCACATTACCAGAGAATAAGAGAAATCCTGTATTATCTCAATACACGCAAAACAAGTATTCAATAAAATTCAGCAACTGTTCATAAAGGAAACTGTTAGCAAACTAGGGAGAAAAGAGAATTCCTTAACCTACAAAACAGAATCTACCAAAATTTACCAAAAACCATATATGCAATAGTGAAACATTTAAAATACTATATTTAAAATCAGGAACAAGACAATTATGGCTGCTATCATTACTGTTATTCAACATTGTATGAGAAGACCTATGCTACACAATAAAATAAAATTAAAAGTTAAAGAGGTGAAAGGGGCCTGGAGCTCTTAATATGTCTATACATCTAAAGGATAAAGCTCTAAGAAAGGAGAGTAAGGAAGGGGAAACAGAGGTAGTCACTGAAAATAGTACAAACAGACCTTATTGAAGTACAGGAAACAGGAGCTGTGGGATGATTCTGAATCACCACTGTCAGGGAATCAGAAACACTACAACACTTCAGAGCAAAAAAGGAACTAAGAGCCCCTGATTTTACCTTTACCAATTTTAACATAATATACAAACCACCAAAACCCTTGGACAAATTCGTTGGTGCCTTAAAGTGGTTAAAAGAAATAAAAAGTTCCAAGTAATTTTGAGATGAATGGCATTACTATTGACCTTTATTATTAAAAAATAATTCAGGGTTGAAAACAAGATATTTATTTTTACAAGTACCATCTAGACTCAGCAGATCTTAAGCTTGATTTATTCTGAGGGACATCATAACAGAACTGAAATGGTAGAAACAGTTGATAGAGTCCCCTTGCTGGAATACTACAGTAAGGCCAAAATGGACTGTGTCAAGAGACCATCTGCTTGCCTCTTTGCTTCCCACATCCAGCATAACAGCTAGGCTGTGTCCTTGGTTTCCTGTTTTAAACTCTTAGTGTCCCTGTTAGTAAGGAAACTCAGCATGCTTGGTCAGTTCTGTAAGAACTCAGGCATTTTTCTTGCATAATTATCCCTCTCTGACGAAGCTTGGCTCCCTGCATCTCCATCCATCAGAGACATGGATGGATCTTTGAAATTCAGAATGCTGCTGCCTGAGGTTCACTGCTGCATGGTTTTTTGAACCCACCCTCAAGAGTAATAGCTATTCCCTTAGACTAGTCCCCAAATTGTCCGTCATCCAGCATTTCTTGGGGTGGTGGCTGCCTCAATCAATGTCACAGTGTTCATGGAGGTCATAAAAAACATCTGAAAGCAGTTCAAAGTCTTAAATACCTTCCTCAAACAGGTTTTCATCTTTGTGTAATATATTTATTCTTTACCTCATTTTGGTTTCAAATTTTCTTAATTGTCAGCAGTGAATATGTACTCTTTTAATAGGAAAACATAATTATATTGGTACATGAGAGTCATGGGATTGTGAGTGATTTATTTTTATTTACCCTTGTCCTATTTTTAATAAGTAAAAAATTGAAATAAAAGCATGAAAAAAGAAAGCAAAATTATAAAAACACCCCACCCTTCCCTTGCTTGTTCATGTATACCAGAATGATTTCCATCTCTCTTAGCTCATTAAACCTGACTTTATTAAAGATAAAAGGAAGATGTACTATTTATGGGTCACTGACCCAGTGTCTCCTACTTTACAACATCGACCTAACCAGTTTCCCACTCCCTGCCTCTGTACCATCCTCCAGAGCTCTGCTCCTCTCCTGACATCTAGGCATCCAGGACTAATTGCCACTCTTAATCTTCTGCAGTTCTTTCCTGTAAGACCTATAAATACAAACCCAAGGTGCTTTAAAAAGAAGCAAGGCCCAGCAATCTTATGACATCATTCAGTTGGAAGTGGCAATTAGACATTTTTAACAAGTTATTTTAATACAAAATGGAGTAATTAAAACTTACACATTTTTAAGGGAAAACACTTTTGAGATTATGTTCATTTTATTAAGCTATTTCAAATACTAAAGTTTACTGCAATGCATAATTCTTTCTTTTCCTTCTTTTAATTGGATCGCTGGCAGTAACAACTCCTTGAAATGAATGTCTGACCCATCAAGAAAGAGATTAAGTTATCTAGGGTGTTTATTTTTAATTGGTATTGACCACAAACCCATACATTTCCACTAAAATTAGATTGAATTGGAGAATTCCACTCTTTGATCTAAATATTAGGGTTCAGACACTAAATTATTCCAGCTATGGCTTAACTTATGTCAGCTGCACTTTAAGGCTAATATCTCATTTTTGTTTGGGAGGTCAGCAGTTTCAGGCATGGCTTGCTAATGTCATAACTAGACATTTGGCTAATAATAGGATTGTTCACTATGACTCAATAGTATTAACTTCAAACTTTATTGAACGCAAATGTAGAAGAAAGTGTTTTAAATTTGATCCAGTGAATATCTGTGCATATGAAGTTACAACAGTAAGAGAGCAGGAAAATAGTAAAAGCAACTTGGGTTTTGAGTGAAAGCAAATACTGTCCCATATGCTGCTAAGAGTCTTTGTCTCCCTGAATTTTTTTTTAAATATATGCACAAAGGACATATATGCTAATTATTTCTTTATTTTTGGCCTCAGCACAAAGAGACTATATCTCTTTTATTATTCCTCTAGGTTGAATTTTCTTTTGCTGCTTGATTCTCAGTCTTTTGCCTTGTGTCTTCCTTCCCTCTGGGCTACCTACCACCATCCTGCGTCCTAGACTATCTTCCTGGAAGCTCCCTCGGTCTCTCCATTCATTTCCTTGAAACTCAGCTCATTTCTGGCATCCTATCTCCTATTATTGAATTGGCCTCAGAAAGAATAATTGATTCTTTAGTTATCGGTACATTATTTGCATCTACTAGTGAGAGTCAGCTTTATGTAAAAATGGGTCTGAGATTTAATCTCAATTCCTCCTGACATTGCTTCTGGAACAATCTATTGTAGAGCAAAGGACCAGTGGGTCCCACAGCCTCTTGCCAGCACCTCATCCCTTATGCTGTGATAAGCTAAACTGGAAAAAAGAAATTATATTAATATATTAAAACTGATTATAAAATATAATAAAATAAATACAAAATAAAAGTGATGAAACAGACACAGATATCAAAAACAAATTTATATTTACTAAAGGGGAAATGTGGGGGGGAGGGATAAATCAGGAGCTTGGGAGTAACATACACACACTACTATATATAAGATAGATAACCAACAAGGACCTACTGTATAGCACAAAGAACTCTACTCAATATTCTGTAATAACCTAAATGGGAAAAGAATCTGAAAAAGAATGAATATATGTATATGTATAACTGAGTCACTTTGCTGCACACTGAAACTAACACAATATTGTAGATCAACTATACTCTAATAAAATGGTTAAAAAATAAATAAATAAAAGTGATGTGATACTACTGTAGTGTAAGATCTTCTGTCAACTAAGTGATCCCAAAAGCACATAGAGAGGAATGGAGTAAAAAGGCTGAATGGGAGAAGAATGACAATGTATTAATTTACTAGTGCTTCTCTAGCAAATTAACACAAACTTGACAGTTTAAACAGCAAAGCTATGATCTTACAATTCCAAAAGTAAGAAAATCAAAATTAGTCTTGCTGGACTAAAGTTGAGGTCTCACAAAAGCTAGTTCTTTTTAGAGATTCTTGAGGAGCATCCATTCCCTTGCTTTTTCCAGCTTCTAGAGGCCACCTTCATTCCTTAGCCTGCAGCCCCTTCCTCCATCTTCAAAGCCATTAGCTTGGTACCTACAAATCTCTCTCTGATTCACTGACTTTCGCATCCATTGTCACATCCCTTCTGACCCTTCTGTCTCCCTCTTATTAGTAGCCTTGTGACTACATTGAACTCACATAGCTAATCTCTGCATCTCAAGATGCTTAATTTAATCACATATACAGAATCCTTTTTACTATGTGAAGTAGTATACTCACACAATCTAGGGGTTAGAATGCAGATCTCTGTGGGGCTTAGAATTTAGTTTATCACAAACGGGATCTCATGAACTAAGACCAAGAAATAATATAAGAAATATCCAACTAGGGAAGGAAATTTAAGTGTGTGTGTTTGGGCATATGGTTAATCAAAATGATGTTCATGAAAACCTAGCCAATGTTCTCTTGGAGTTGTAAGGAGAGAAAATAGGAGAGTTTGATATGGGGAGAAGATGCAAATTCTCTATGGTACTGTCTGAGACTCCCTCTCAAAGACACCTGTTGGTGGAACATTCCCCAATGACCATGCGTTACTATCCAGGCATTAATACTTAGTTAACTTCTGGTCATGGTCATATTTATTCCGCAATTTAAGCTTGACATATATGGACTCACATCTTCCATGTTTACAAGCTTTAAACTCATAACCAGAGTATCCATGTGCCAGGGATAAAGAGACAATATTGGCAGCATAACCTTCCAAGTTCTCACCTGATCTTGTCCTGTCTTTTGATTCTAGACCTCACAGGTGAGGAGGAAGAAACAGCCCACAGAGCCAAATGTAATATTTATGCAAGTCATATGAGTAGAAGTCCTCACTATGTTAATGGAAAGCAATAAATTGAATTTATTCTTGAAGGTCAATATATTCTATAGCAGGGGTGAAGTATCAATTAGCCATGTCCTATGGCCTTAATAAATAGTTAAAACAGTCACTTGCAACCTTCAATTCTTGGTCTTTATCTAAAGATTCAGTAATACCTAACTTCCCATTACAATTATAATAAAACACAAGATTTTCTAGGAACTTTAAAACTCTCTGTGGGCTGGGCTTTGCCTACACCTTTCACTTATTTATTTTTTGTTTGACTGTTTTTATTTTTATTGAAGTATAGTTGATTTACATTGTTGTGTTAGTTTCAGTTGTATAGCAAAGTGATTCAGTTATATATGTGTATGTATATATTCTTTTTAGATTCTTTGACATTATAGATTATTACAAGATATTGAGCATAGTTCCCTGTGCTATACAATAGGTCCTTGTTTAAGTTATTCTCCCCTTACTTGCTATTGTCTGCTGCACTGGCTTTCTTTCTATTTCTTATACATTCCAAACACATAACGTTTCTCAGTACCTAAGTCTTTACTCTTCCCTCTGTCTGTAGTCCTTGCCACAGATTTCCTAAGAATGGATCCTTCTCCTCATTGAGGTCTTAGCTCAAATTTCACCTCCCTAGATAGTATTTATTTGACCACAACTGATTATTTTCCATACTTCATTCCCACATTCTTCATCCTTAATGAGTCCCTAGCTTACTACCCTATTTGATTTTCTTTGAGATAATTAAAATCCCATTTCAGTGAGATCCTAGAGACCCAGGAAAGAGTAGAAGGTAACCACTATCTCCCATGAATGTGAGACCTTCAATCCAGAAGCCATTCTCAGAAGTAACATTAAACTAAGAGGGTGCCAGGTCAAAGCAAGGATGCCCAGTCTAAGATTTATTTCCATATACAAAGTGGGTTAGAGACTGAAAAATAGCTAATACAATACAAAAGGGAATTAGAGATTTTTTAAAAATCCTAAAAGAGGTGGCTAAAAATGGAAAACAGAAGAGAGCTGGAGTATTCCCCAAGCCAAAATGAAACAGGTTAAATTGCTTGTCTTTTTCTTTTCTTTTCTTTTCTTTTCTTTTTCTTTTTCTTTTCTTTTTTAATTAAACACATTACTCAAGATGATTGTTTTGGTTTTATTAATACTATTTTTAAAATATAAAACAGCATGACTATTATGAGCAAGGCATTATTCAGTCATTTAGGGTATAAATATTTACAAAATAGTGGCTTCCCCTATTGGAGCTTGCTGTCTGTTAACATTCCTGGTTAAACCCTGAAACTCTCTGAAAGAAGCTTATCTGTAAAAAGTAATGGACATATACAGGACTCTATATTTTTAAAATCAGTTATTGTTAATCAAATAAAAACAGATTTTCAGCTTTCTAGTAAGTTTAAAATGGTAATTTTAATAAGTGATGCAGTGATAGGAAATATCTTAGTGAACGATGAGTAGGTGGTAGTGTATGCATTACTTTAGAATTATTGCTACATAAATCATTAACACATGGTCACAAGGACCCTCAGTGAGTATCAAATCCACCCTCCTCATTTTGCAGATGAGAGAACTAATGTATGGAATAACTCTCTCAAGGTCCCATAAATAGCCCATGGTGATTCTAGGGCGAGGGCCAATGTCCAGTGCCCTGTTCATGTAACCAAACTGCCTAATTTGCTGGAACAGTTACTGTTTGAAGATTTACCCTGTCATAGTCCAGATGTTTAATGCATAAAAATGTGATACTGAGACTAATGCCTTTGCATCAACAGTCAATCTTAACAATCTTAAGAAAGATTACTCTTTCTTAACAAAGCAGATCTGTTAAGAATCAAACATATAGAGTCAGAACAGAATCTTCCCTACATTCAGTCCCTTTTCATTCATGAAGTCAACATTCAGTGTTCTTTCCAAGGTGCCCCTGCTCTAAGGGAATATGTTAACATTAAGGTAAGTAAGAAGATCATTGCTACCTAATGAACTGGGACTAAAGGCTGTCAGGTAACAGTCAAATGAAAATATTTTCATTAGTTGGTGAAGTAATAGAGTACCTGGCCGGGGAAGGAGGAGTCTCTGATCTGATGGGCAAACCTATTTTAAGAAATATGCCTGCCTTATTTTACTTTTCAAGCTTTAGAGCAGAGACGATTCTACCTTGCCCAGAGAGTCTCAGAAACAATTCAGTCTTCAGTAGGCTGTAGATCAAAGATGACAGGAAAAAGATGGTTGGTTGCTTCAACAATAGATGAGATTGTTTTCCCATGTACAAAATGAAATGATGATTACTATTTCACAGGGTTTGTGGGAAATTAAATAAGATAATATACACAAAACACCTTTGGCATAGCAGCTTTCCAATAAATGTTAGCACACTGATATAACAGGGTAACCATAGAAAGAAGATCTAAACCATAAATTATATATATGTTTTTCTTTTTACCCATCTACACAGCAAAGACCATGGAGCTTCTACTTATGTTCAAACATTTCAGTTCTGATTAACTTTTAGTAACAACCAAATTTAAAATCCTGAAGTTTCTTCCAAATTGCCTTTGGAGTTAAAGGTAACTTTTTTTTTCATGGAGAAAATAAAACTTTATTAAATAATATAAAATAAAATACTGGAATAGTTCATGTTCCTCACTAGCAAGACTCAGTACTGTAGTCACATTTTCATAAATTAATCTTTTTAAATTTAATTTTTTATTAAAGTATAGTTGATTTACAATGTGTTAGTTTTATGAGTACAGCAAAGTGATGTAGTTATAAATATATATAATGTATATACGTATATATATATTTTTTCAGATTATTTTCCCTTATAAGTTATTACAAAATATTGAGTATAGTTCCCTGTGCTATACAGTAGGTCCTTGTTGGTTATCTATTTTTTTTATATAGTAATATGTACATGTTAATCAGAAAGAGTAATTTTTTGGGAGACCTTAATGATTCTTCAAGATCTAGCCCTTAATCATTTAGACTCAGAGAAGTTCACACCACTACAAACTTACAAGACACTGATTAATTCCAATTGTTACTCCCCCTCCCACACTGGTAAATCAATCTAATTGAGAACTGGAGCCTATTTTATAGATTTGGCTCAACACTTTGGGAAGTAGGTAAATAAAGAATACCCATTGGTCAATCAGATATTTATTGGACTGTATATAAAGAAGCAAAAGGAAATGCCCTCAGTTTCCAAAAATGTAAAACCAAGAGATTTTTTAAAAATAATATATAAATTCTCCATACTATAGTAGTCAAAGGCATGCTGTCCATAATCAGACCTCCTGTGTGTAAATATCTGCACTAAGAGTAGCCTTGGTCAAGGGCATGAATCCTTCCAAGCCTCAGTTATTTTAACTATTAATTATGGAAAAACAATACATTTATAAGACTGCTGATAAATAATGCCACATATTTAAGCACTTAATAGAATGACTGATATACCATAAATACTAAATAAATATTAATTATAACTAAAATTATTACTATATTTGACATAAATTATAGAGTAATACATTGAGGGCACTTAACTAATTTGTTAACTTTAGTCCTTAGTAGGGGCTCCCCCGAGCACAATGTAGACTAGAATTTTTATTACGTTTTTGGTTTGGGGCAAAAGAACAGAGTAAGCAATTAACAAATATCACAGGGAAACACACATAGATGAGTGACATAATATTTGGCCTCTTTTATCAGGGAACTTCCCCAAATCATTATCAGAATATGTTCCAGACACCTTGCATGTGTGATACCATGTAATGGTGAGGTGGACACCTGGGCCACGTTTGTACAGATAGGGAAATAAAAGTGCAAGGAGGTTATGTTGTTTGTCCAGGAATAAATAATTGGCATGTGATGGAGCCAAGTTTTAAAGGCTGGTCTGTGTTACTTTTAATACCACCAAAATTCTTCTTCATGCAAGGCAAAAATGGCAAGAGATGTTTAGAAAAGGTGTGCAAGAGTCTAGTGTAGGAAGTAACCGTTTCCAGATGGAGTAGTTGATGATAACTTCATGAAAGACCTAGAATTTGACTGAGCCTTAAATTAAGGGCAGAATTTGGATATTTGACATGTGGGGCATTATTTTCATCAGACAAATATAAGGAGAAAAACTCCTGAGACTCTAAAGAATCAAGTATGTTCAGTATCATTTTATTGACATCCGAACACATAGGTTGAAATAACTGGAAAAAGATGTTGAAGGCAGATCATGATAAGACATACACTGAATAAAATGATAATGATAATAATAATAACATTAATAAAAAATCAACAGTCACTGATTGCATTGATATGTTATACATTGAGTTAGGAATTTCAGATAATTAATTATTCATAGTCATTTGTATCTTTGCATATTTATAGCAGCAATTCTGTGAAATGGATTAAGAACTGCTTGTCCTAATTTTACAGTTGCAAATATTGAGGGTATATTTTAAGCATTTTATTTAAGGTCTTATGGATTGAGTGTCTGCCCTTCATATAGACTTTAGTTAATTTTGTCCAAGAAACCAGGCAGGTCATCTGAAGTGAAACCACCTCGTCTATATGCCAGGCAAAATGGAGATCAATTCTAACAGTCTAACTGCATTTTATCCTCAATAATGAAGTGACCTTCTACCAAATAAGTTAGAATTCAATCTATTAAAAAGAACATTTTATTTTCATTAAGTTAAAGTCAAGTTGTATATTTCTGGGGATATACTTGCCTGCCTTGATTGAAAATAATCTTCTTATTTTGATTTATTAAACCCCTTCATTCGAGTTAGTATATATTTTATTGATTATTATATTTACTTCTCTTGGCTAGTCATATTTATCATAGGTTGATTTTGATTTCTTAAAGTAACATTTTCTTCCATGGTCTAATGTACATTTTTGGGAGCAGCTAACCCTGTTGCCCAAATAGTCAAAATAGCGTGTGATTTTTACAGAAGAAATCTGTAGAAAACTGATCCTGTGATATGTTTCATGTCTGTAAAATATTTTAACTCTTCCTGTTTATTAGTGTTTTATGAATCTGTAAGAATAAAGATATTTAATCTAATATTAATAATGCCTTATACCATACAGTGCTTTCCCATTTATAGAGAGCTCTCATGTGTATTATCACACTGACCTCAGAACTACTCTAGGTAGTAGAAAAATTTATTTGTTATATTCTAGATGGGTAAACTGAGGAATAAAGAAATTCAATGGTATTGAATATATACCATATACAATTTTGATTTGGGGATATTTAACCTAATGACCTCTGCTATTAGTATATGGATTAGAAGTGAAGATCTAGTGATCTTACTCTTCTTTCCTTTTCAATTACTTTTGCTTCTTTTAGGATCTTATTTTTGCATCCCTTCCTAAAGCATAGATATCTTATGTCACTCCAGTCCATTTCCATTGCCTATGGAATTCACCCTTGATATATTAATATCATTAACAATACCCTCTACAATTGGATCCCAACAAAAAAATGCCTTATTCAGCATGGCTGTTTCTCATTCACACTAGCTTTAGTTAGTAAGCAAATATTGTTTGGCCTTCTATATAATGTATTATTGTTGTTTGTTTTGGGTTGTGTGGTTAGAATATGAAAATTACTCACACAGGAATTCTCCCTTCTCCACAGGGAGAGGTAGACTCAGATATAAACAGCTATAATACAGGATAAAACTGGATGACATTTTGTGATGAATGTACAAGTTAGAGAAAAGCCAACCCAGTTATAAGTAGGATACATAAGTAGGTTATTTGTTGTGCTCTGTTCATCTCTGAGTTTGTCAGGAGGTGTCTCAGTGGATGTATGAGGGATGAAGGGGAAATTGGGGAGACACTTAAGGGGCAGAAGTCTGATCCTGTCATTTCTGCAGCAACAGATCCATCTCCTCCATTTGTTCTGGCCTAATGCCCTATGTGTCAACACTATATCATTTGAAGAATGATAAATAAAGAGGACAGGAAATGTTAATATTTTTAAATAATTAATCTTTTATTTACCACAAATTCTACCTTATGCACACAAAAGCACATTCGGTATTGTTGTTTGCTTTAATTTATGTTTTGATTTTTACTTGTTTTGCTTATCCATGGTCAAAGACATAATTTGTTCAGCATGTTGGCAATATGTCCCTAGGAAGATAGCCTGTCAATACAAGCAAATCTTTAAAATGCTTTTACTTTTTTGTTATTTATTTTAGCTATTTATTTACGTGTTTATTGAGGTAAAGGTGTGTGAGAAAATGTTGTTAAACCAAACAAATACTGTGAAATCAGAGTGAGTTGGCGATTTGAATTTCTTTTGGCTATTTTTAAAGTAACTTGCTTTACCTAAATTCACTTGAATATAATATTTGAAGTATCCTGGTAACTCACTGAAATAACTGAGATAGTAACTTGTTTGTTTCAAGATTGCATACATCCTACAGTATTTGGGCACCAAATGCTTGTATATGTGTATGTATGTATGTGTGTGTATGTATATATATATATGCATATATATAGTACATATGTACATATATATGTACATATATGTGTATAAACATTTTAAAGTCAAAAATCCATTTCATAATTTCATGAGAGGTTATGTGATAGGTCTGAGGAAGAATATAGCACATTATATATTAAAATAAAAGTGGGTAATAAAGTGGTTAGACATGAATGTCCAAGATCTAGGAGCTACAGGTCTTTAAATAACTCCAAAAAAATCCTCTACTATTTTCCAGGCTGGAATTTACCCAACAAAGATTGTTTTTTCTCATTGAGGGATATATTTGAGTAAAATAATAGACCTACTTTACTCCTTGACTAGGAAAATGACCCCCTGTTCCCAGTAACATTTTTGTTCATAGCTTTCTCAAGCTTCATTTGCAATCCAAACAAGCTGTCAAATATTTGTCCTAAAAAAGACAAAGTTTTCCCTTTATGTGGAGATTAGAGATTGCATGTTACAAAGAAATATTAATATCTTTGAAGAGTAGAGAGTGTTCTCTTCACAGAGAGTGGCTGTAAAGAGGAAGATGATGAACTCTTAATAGGTGGCTGCCTGAGAAAAGTTACACTTATTAGGTGTTTTGACACTAAACTGATTTCCTACAGTCCCATCTTTATCAGAACTCAAATAATGATCGAGGAGTGGCCTGTAGGATAACTGTTACTCAAATGATACCACTGTTGTGCTCTTTAAACTTTCAGAGTAAATATCAGATTTTTCTCATGTGTGCTTTTATTCATACTTTTAAAACATTTATTGAAACCCTAAGTATGACAGGCATTAGGTTAGGCCTAGAGGATGTACCATGAGTGTGATGGGATCACCATCTTCAGGGGGTTTTTAGAATCTAAGAAGGGAGGCTGATCTATGAGCAAAGCAAACACATGCTTTAGTTCCATTAATTTCAGTATATCTTCTGTTCATTGAACATTTAGAATGTGCTAAGCAGCATGCTAGGAACTGGGAATAAAGAATTAAGATGTTTTTCTACTCTTTGTGGAACTTAGTCTACTGAGGCAGAGAGACAAAAACATTATTTTAGAATCAAGGTGTTAGAAGAAGAGAAGAAGTTCATTCTGAGCAGGAGGAACAAAATCAACAACAACAAAAAAACATGGCATAAAACGTTAAATGTTCATAGTGGACAATAAAATAACTTGACTCTCATGGTGTAGACAAAGGACTCTATCAAGGATGCTATTTACTGAATAAAGTATCTTTTAGCTGAGAATCACCCCATGGTTTAAAAGTAAACTGCTTCCTACAGCAAGAGATTAGAAGGTTCCAAAGGTAAACTCTTCCTTTAAGAGGGTTTGACTCTGGATTATGGAGTGAAATGTAAGAAATACAATGGGGTCAGACTCCCTGTTGCTACTCTTTGGGTTTGAGACAGGAGAACTGGAGACAGGATAGCAAAAGGGAAGGTAGTCAGATGCTAGTAAGATGCATTGGCTACAACTCCTGGTTGTACTGGAAAGATAGAGAAAGAGGACCCTAAAGACACAGACAGCAGTGGTCCTGATGAACAACCTGACCCTCCCACATAAGCATCTAGGCAATCTTAGAGGTGCTGCTGCAGTATGGTGCCATGGAACTATCTGGACTCCATCTTCTCAAAATTATAATACCTGATCCTTTCCAAACACTTACTAGGTCATAGATTGCAGACGTTGGATTATTGCTAGCTAAAAGCTTACTGGTTTCAAGGGGTAGATGATGCAGTCCTCAGTATGAACGACTGGGACGAGAGTTGCCTATGAAATAGGCATTATGACTTACAGGAAAACAAGAGTACAGTTTTTCCTCTAAAGTGAATATCACTCACTTTCTGTTGAACCTGGAGGAAGTGGGTAAATTTAATCTGGTGGGCTTCCTTACAAACAGGTAGTAAGCTGACATGGTTTATGCAAGTCCAACATCTAGGTAAGGGAAGAATCAAGGCTAAGCCCAGGTGTTTGCATTTCTAATTCAATGCTCCTTACCATTTGAAAGATAATCTGCTTATTGCAAAGACAGTATAAACTTGTGGGTTAAAATTTAGAAGAACCCCCAGAGCTGCCCACGTACTTTCAAATAGATTGCTCTAGTGTATCAGTGCATGAGTGGGAAAGAAGATGTGGTTGTCTAGTGCATGTATTTTAATCTCTACCTATAAGTACATAAACATTTGGTTATGTAAACCACATACACTAGGAGATGATAGGGGGGATAATGCTTCACCTCTGGTCATTTCTTGTTGGCGATTCATATCTCCATAGGTTGTGAAATTTAAGCCAGATTTCTGAATTCCATGGAACATGTGTAATGGAGTCCACTGACGATTCACATCTCTCCAAAATGTCAAGGCTCAGGTGCTTGTATGGAGTGAAGGATGGAATTATATCTGCAGTTAGTACACAGTGCACTGTCCACAGTAAGCACACTATAAACAAGATTCCACTCATATTTATGGTCTACCAAGTGCTTGGCAATATATTAAGTATTTTCATGAATGTCCTCTCACTTAGCTATCAGAAAAACCTCTGAGGTAAACATTATTATTTTCACTGTAGCAGATGAGAATCAGGAGTTCAAATGCTAAGCACTGAAAATTGACCCAAGGGGTAACATACCATAGAACCAGAAATCATGCCCAGGTGTTTTGACTCCAAATTCTATGTTTACTTAAAGATTAACAATGACAACAAATATCCTATAATTGAAACAATAAAAACAATAATATTTATACTATTCTGTTTGTACTAAAGGACAAAACCATGTGTTATACTTGAGAATTATTGTGTGGGACAAAGAAAGGAATGAGAAGAGTGTCACTATGATGGTAGTGAACAGGGGAGAAGAGATAGGACTGTAAACCGTAAAGGGTAACTTGGGGGAACATTTTGCATAACTTTGCATTTTTCCAAAAATTTTATGTGTTAATTTATTAACAGTTCTAAATATTTGTGGCCAAATATTTAAAGTTGGCTCTGAGTGAAAAAATAATATTGAACAGAAACAGGCAAGAGACTGGTGATTTCTGGGAAGAGAGCACACAAATAAGAAAGAAAAGAAAATTAAATCTTATTTTACCACTGCCAAAAAGGAGAAAGTCAGCAAAAACAAATATCTTGGTAACCTGTTGTTTGTCATGCACAGAGCCAAGAAATGTATTTTGTGATTTTTCCTTTTTCCTCACGTGGATACTCTGAAGGAGAAATGAAGAGTCCTTGTTTCATGTGCAGAAGCCGAGTTTCAAATTAACTTTCAAATGTAGCCAAGGACACTTAACTGGCTGATTCCAAAACTTAAATTCTTTCGGTACCCCCGTCAACTTTACCTATGCCACACACAGTGTGTACAATTCAAGTAATAATAAAAGTAGCCTAACAGTTATAAAATATATAATGTTTCAAAACTCTGTGTGTTTTCTTGCAACGTTGCCTTGAGTTTGGCATGATCAAGATAACTGCAATTTAGGAGGGCTATTAAACTCAAAATTCCAATTACCAGAATTTCATCCCTAATTCTAACACTTACATGGTAATTCATTTGTTCAAAACTCATTTGTTATGCCCTTGCTATCCTAGAAACTCTTCTAGAATAGGAATTACTACCCTCACAGTCTTTCCCTCAAGGAATTAATATACTGGGAGAGAAAGACAAGTAAAATATTGATGTAATGCAGAAGATGAGAGTTTCTAAAGGGGTGACTCAATGGTTCCATAGAGCAGAAAGAGGGGACTCTGCAGTCCAAAAGGTGTGGTCAGTCAACAATTTCCAAAGATAAAAAGATTCAAGCTAAGACTTGAAGAATAAGTAGTAGTTAAGTGAGTTAAAATTAGGATATGGAAAGTCATAGGGGTTGAGATGGCCTTCAATATGAAGGAAAGAGTATGTGACTGCTGAAGGAAGGAAGAATTATTAAGAACCCTAGGACTCATATTAACAAGTTTACATTTTGTTATGAGGACAGTGGGAAGCCTTTGAAAGATGATAAGGAGTACAGCAGTAAGACTAGACTTGGAGTTGTAAAAGAACACATTGATTTCAATATACAGAAGAAGTAAGGAGTAAGCACCAGTGCAGGCCAAGTGTATCAGTTAGCTTTGCTGCATAATAAATCACCCCCTGCTTGGTGGCTAAAAACAACAACAATACATTCTATTTAATGTAAACTTCAGGTCAGCTGAAGGTCAGCTGATCTAGGCTGGGCTCAGCAGGAGTTGCTTTGCTCTATGTGTCTCTCTCTCTTCTTTTATTTTATTTTTTTAAGACTAGTGGGCAAGCTGAGCATGTGTAACATCTCATAGAGACAACAGAGATGCTAGAGAGAAAACAGAAATTTGTGAGATCTGCAAGGCTGTACTGTCTAATATGGTAGCCATTCACTACATGTGGTCATTTAAATTTATTTTAATTAATTAAAATTAGGGCTTCCCTGGTGGCGCAGTGGTTGAGAGTCCGCCTGCCGATGCAGGGGACACGGGTTTGTGCCCCGGTCTGGGAAGATCCCACATGCCGCGGAGCGGTTGGGCCCGTGAGCCATGGCTGCTGAGCCTGCGCGTTCGGAGCCTGTGCTCCTCAAGCGGAGAGGCCACAGCAGTGAGAGGCCCGTGTACCGCCAAAATAAATAAATAAATAAATAAATAAAAATTAAATTAAATTAAATCAAAGAAAAAAATTTTTAAATATTCATTTTGTAATAGACACATTTCAAGGGCTCAAATGATACATGTCAGTAATATGGTTTTAAACAGCACAGGTAATGCATATTTCCATCATTACTGAAAATTATATTGGACAGTGTTCTCTTAAGGCTTCTTTCTCCCATACCACATTCGTGAAAGCAAGCTCCACGGGCAAACACAATGTCAAGGGGTGAAGAAATACACTCAGCTCACCATGAGGCCATAGCAAAGGTGTAGATACAGGGAGAGGTGAAGAATAGGGACCACAAAAAACAGGAATAATTTATTATGTTATAGTGACAGTGGGTGCTGGGTGCAATAAAGAGAGTGACAATGTTGATGGAGAGAATTTTATTTACTGGAAAGAAGTTTAAGAGTGATTATTAGTAGAATTTGATGAATGAAAGTTTGGGATTGTTGAAAGAAGGAAGCAAGAGTTATTTCCAGAGTTTTTGCTTGGACAACTAGGACAACTAGGCAGTGTCAAATACTGAGCAAGAAAGAAGTCAGGTAAAGGTTTAGTGAGATAAAGCCCACCAATTACAAGCACAGTTCTGAGTACTAGGACTAGTACAGTACCTTGTCCAAATTATAGTATTTATTAATGTGATTTTATCATTGCCATATTTTATATGTTTATTGCTTCCTTCTCCATCCTTCAAATCTGCTCCTCTAAATTTTATATTTTTAATTTCTTAATTAAAATATATTTGACATATAACATTGTATAAATTTAAGGTGTACATGTTGATTTTATATATAATATGATTGCCATTGTAGTGACAGCACTTTTATCATGTCACATAATTATGATTCCTTTTTCATAGTTTCATTTGAATAATTAAGTTCTAATTCTAATTATTAGAATAATTAAGATCTAGTTTACTAGTAAGTATGATGATTATAATACAATATTGTTGTCTATATTCACCATACTGTGCATTCAATCTCTAGGTCTTACATCTAACTGCAAGTTTATACCCTTAAACATCTCTCCTATTCCCCTCACTCACCAGACCCTGGTAATCACCATCTCACTGTCTGTTTTAACAGGTTTGGCTTTTTTAGATTCCACATTTAACGGATATCATACAGTATTTGTTTAATATTGTCACCATCCATTCAGGCTTTGAAGCATGTAGTAGATGTTCAATAAATGTTAGTTGCTTGTCAAAAGTATATAGCAAATCAACAAATATATAACATATATTTTCTTCTAAAAGCAGATCAAAGACCTCTTGAAAGTGAATTCCTTGAGTTTAGATTCCATTTAAATGTTTTCACTTTAAAATGTTGTGCTATAGTAATCAAGCATGACTCTTTGATATAGTTTAGGTGTGTGTTCCAAAAAAATCAGCTCAGTGGACTCAAATTCTCTCTTTCTTTTTTCTTCTTTCCTCAGAGCTTACTGCTCTACTAATCTAAAACTTACAGGGTCTTTAAGAGTCCATACACAATCTTTTTAGAAAAATCCATACACTTACTTTTAGGGTTTGAGGAAAATGAAGCATTGAATCTCTTAGGCATGCACCTAACCTCTTTGTTTATATGTTTATGGATTGTTTTGTTTGAAGGTTAGAGGGTTGTAGAGTGAAGGATAACTCTAAGAAGTGCCAATTACCTTGTGGGATGCAGGAACAGACTTTTTATACAGCCCTAGTTGATCCCTGTGTCTGCTCTCCAGCCTTTATCATTATTTTTTCATATATTAGAGAACTTTAAACATAATGTGGCTTTAAATGGGTTTATGAAGATTCACACTCAGACACAAAGCAATAACTTTCCATGATTTTTGAATCTGGGCATTGTGGAATGAAAATAATGAATCAGTAGATTTTCTAATTCTCAAAAAATATTAAAGATAAGCAAATTTCACTTAAGGATATTAAAAAAACTGGTAAGATTTAGTATGTGCTAGGTACTTATAATATGTCAAGTACAATTTACCTTTCCACCAATCCTAAGATTTAGGAATGACTATTAACTCTATTTTCTAAATGAAAAACTGGGGCTTGGATAAGTTATATAATGAGCTCAAAATCAAGTGGGTATTACAGATAAAACCTAGATTTGAACTCAATTCTGATTCCCAAGTCCATGTTCTTTATCAATTTGCTAGACTATAATAAGACAGCATTCATTTAAATAAATTATAATAATAATTAAAGCCATAGTTTCTTGATCATCTTCTTGGTTTTATGTACACTTCTAGCTTACTGCTCACAAGATTTCCATGAAAGTTGCCCAGTTTCCCAAGATCACATAATCAGAGGGTGGTAGAGCCTTTGTTCTTTTTATTCTTTTTTAATAAAAAGGGTTTTTAAAATTATTATTTCTCTACAAGACTTTTTTACTGAAATATAGTTGACCAACAGTATTATGTTTGCTTCAGGTATACTATATAGTTATTCAGCCTGATACAAAATGATCAACATGGTAAGTCTAGTAACCATCTGTCCCCATAAAAAGTTATTATGATATTATTAACTATATTCCTTATGCTATATATTACATCCCTGTGGCTTACTTATTTTATAACTGGAATTTTGTACCTCTTAATCCCCTTCATCTATTTTGCTCATCCCACCATCACCCTCCCTTCTGGTAACCACCATTTTTTCTCTGTATCTTGAGTCTGTTTCTGTTCTATTATGTTTGTTATTTTGTTTGTAAGATTTTAAATATAAGTAAGATCATATAATATCTGTCTTTCTCAGTCTGATTTAATTCACTCTTAGCATGATACCCTGTAGATCCATTCATGTTGTCACAAATAGCAAGATTTCTTTTTTATGGCTGAGTAATATTTCATATATATATTCCATAAATATATATATTCCACATATATATATTTTCTTTTTTTTAACATCTTTATTGGAGTATAATTGCTTTACAATTGTGTGTTAGTTTCTGCTTTATAACAAAGTGAATCATCTATACATATACATATATCCCCATATCCCTTCCCTCTTGCATCTCCCTCCGACCCTCCTTATCCCACTCCTCTAGGTGGTCACAAAGCACCAAGCTGATCTCCCTGTGCTATGTGGCTGCTTCCCACTAGCTATCTACTTTACATTTGGTAGTGTATATATGTCCATCCCACTCTCTCACTTTGTCCAAGTTTACCCTTCCCCTTCCCAGTGTCCTCAAGTCCATTCTCTACGTCTGCATCTTTATTCCTGTCCTGCCCCTAAGTTCGTCAGAACCATTTTTCTATTTTTAGATTCCATATATATGTGTTAGCTTATGGTATTTGCTTTCCCCTAACTGACTTACTTAACTCTTACTTCTTTAGCCATTCATCTACTGACAGACTCTCAAATTGTTTCAGTATCTTGGCTATTGTAAGTAATGCTGCAATGAACATTGGGGTGCATGTATCTTCTTGAATTAGTATTTTTTTAACTATGTGTCATTTTTTTATTCCATGGTGGAGACTTTTCCAATAGCTTCTTTAATAATACATTTTATAACTGGTTTCCATATGTCATTGCTTGGCACTCTCTCAACTGACATTTATTTGATTATTTCTTATACCTCTGAACTAAAGTGTTAGTTTTCTAGGGGTGCCATAATGAGTTAGTATTCTTGTTTTGTTTTACTAGTAAATACCCAGAAGTGGATTGCTAGATCATATGGTAGTTCTATTTTTAATTTTTTGAGGAACTCCCACACTGTTTTCCACAGCAGCTGCACCATTTTACTTTGCCACCAACAGTGCACAAGGGTTCCCTTTCCTACACATCCTCACCAGCACTTGTTATTTCTTGTCTTTTTGATGATAGCCTTTATGACAATTGTGAAGTTAAATTTCATTGTAGCTTTGATTTGCATTTTCCTGATGATCAGTGATGTTGCACATCTGTTCATGTGTCTGTTGGCCTTCTGTCTGCTTTCTTTGGAAAAATGTCTATTAAGATCCTCCACCCATTTTTTAACGAGGTTATTTCTGAAATGCAGGTCTCCTGAGTCAGATTTCATGCACTTCCCAACTCTACCTTTTAATCACAATTCTGAATTTGGGGAGACAAAAGGAAACACTGGCTTCTTGGCTTCAAGGAGCCAGGACATTAAAAACAATAAGACCCATTTCTGACTCTCTTGTAAACAAGTGATGGTTTCAATTATACTTTCAGACACTAAGGCAAAGTCCCTACTCTAGCAACAAGATCATTCCCTGTCTCTGCTCCCGTCCCTTACAGACTGGTACCAAGGATCATTTTTGCAGGGGAGGCTACCTTTCATTATCTCAATGAGATTGAATACTTATAATATCACATACCACTTAATAGCCATATGACACTGGGAAAGACACTTACTCTCTTTAAACATCAGTTTCTTCATTTTTAGCAATAAACCTACCTCACAACATTTAAGCAGAAAATGAGATAAACTTTGAGAGTTAATTAAGTTCACATTGGGAGATAGTGACCAAAAACAGATGATTTCCTAGGACTAGATTTTTATATCAGTAAAGAGAACAGGAATTTATTACTAATAATAACCAAGGTTTAAAACTAACATGTTGTTCTTCCTCTCCCCTACTTTCTCATCTTGTTCCTCTTTCTCCTTCTCTTTGTCTTCCCTTTTGGGCCAATCCAGTTCAAAATCACTTAGATGAGGGTAAGTAAGGTAAGCATCTCTGTGTAGCGCAGTGGTGTTGCAGGAAGGAGGATCCCCTTCCAGGTCCCGAAAGTGGGCTCTTGTCTAACAGTCTGAGATGAATTGTCAAAGGAGACACACGTGCTGACAAAGCAAGAGACTTTATTGGGAAGGGGCACCCAGGTGGAGAGCAGGAAGGTAAGGGAACCCAGGAGGACTGCTCTGCCACGTGGCTCACAGTCTCAGGTTTTATGGTGATGGGAATAGTTTCCTCGTTGTCTCTGGCCAATCATTCTGACTCAGGGTCCTTCCTGGTGGCACACGCATCAATCAGCCAAGATGGATTTCAGCGAGGAAGATTCTGGGAAGTTGGTAGGACATATGGATTGGTGTCTCCTTTTGTCCTTTCCTGAATTCTTTTGATTGGTGGTGGCTTGTGAGCTCCATGTTCCTTACCAGGACCTCTTGTTGTAAAATAACTCACGCGAATGGTTACTGTGGTGCCTGGCCAGGGTGGGCGGTTTCAGTCAGTGTTTCCCCTAACAGTGGTAGGGTAGGAAGTTATGGCCACATTATCTGTCAGAGCTTGGGCATCCACAGGGTAGAGGTGATGACCCATCGAGGGGTGTCAGAGACCAAGCACGGTTCTCTCAGTGGGGTTGGAGGGTGGAGAGAAACCAGCATGCGATGTTGGGTTTGCAGGTCCAAGTGGATAAGAATCACGCCCTTGTGAAGTGGAGGTGCTATCATGATCACAGCCTGATGACCAGAATAGAGTATGAGAATCCCAGTGGGGTAAAGAGTGTCTGCACATTGGGAGGTTGGTTTCCTTGGGTGCTGGAACCCCAGTTGGAGTGACGATGAGGGCATCATAGGAAGAGATTTCCCTGTGTGAAGTTGTAGAAAATATTCATGGTGCAGAGGGTGTTTGCAAGGGGTAGGAGTAAGTGGAGGGTGGGAGGTTGCTTTGGGAGATTGTTTACACACAGGGAGATTGATTAAATACAGAAGTAGATTAAAGAAAATGGGATTCAGGTTTCTCACCACTAGAGAAGAATGTTACAGAGAGAACACTTGGATGAATTCTAAGGTTTTGGAATGTAATTGGAGGTAGTGGTGTAAACTTTTGAGATAAATCTGTGGGTGGGTATATAAATAAATACAAATATGGGTGTCTTAGCATACATGCATATATCCCTGGATCTGTCCACTGAGAATGCCTGGGAGCAACAACATCTCAACAGCAGTGAGCACATCCTGTGTTACCAAGCACAGTTCTCCCCTGAAAGAAACCAAGCTTCTAAGTAAAATGACTTATTACAGGACTGAGAAAGGATGAGTCTGGACATCTAATTGTGCCAAAAACCAAGAATTTTCTCCAAAAATAAGAACTCATGTCAAAAGACACAGAATACAGCTTGAAAAGATTCCCGCTAGACAAACTGGGAAAATTTGAACATCCTCCATTAGTAACAGATAAAGGAGGAATGATTTGATTATCCATCCATCCATACACACACAAAACAGAGGATGCAATATTTACATTGTCGCAAAGGGCCTCTCCACAAAATTCTGATCAATTAAAACAAACATTTTTTAAAAAGTAATTTCCAGCAGAGAAGCTGGGCAGAGACTGAAGCCGAATTTGGCTTCTGTACCCCAACACCGAATAAAATCTCGAAGACAGAGTTTTGGGTGAAGTAGAAAAGAATAACTTTATTGCTTTGCCAGCAATAAAGGAGGCCACAGAGGGTTAATGGCCTCAAAACTGTGTGTCCCAACCTGGAGGGGGTAGTGAGGAGTTTTAGAGTAAAAGTTCAAAGAGGGCGTGATCAGCTCGTGGACCGCCTTCTGATTGGTTGGTGGTGAGGTAAGTGAGAGTCAGCATCATCAACCTTTCGGTTCCAACCGGTCTGGGGTCTAGTGCTGAAGGGCAGCACAGCTGTTGATTTCTCCCACCCGGTGGGAGTCTCAGTATCTGCAAAACAGCTCAGAGATATTGTTACGTCTATCCCTTGATGAGGAAACAGGACTCTGTCCCAAGGCTGCATTATTGTTTCTTATGACTGTTCCTCCCTTGTCTCTTCATCCCTCCCTTCCCTAATTAGCATCTGTTTGAACCTGTCCATTGACATTCAGGGAAGGTCTTGGAGGCTGAAAGAAGCCAACTTCCTGTAATCAAGAAATAGGGGACACAGAAAGACTTTTGTGCCCAGGAGTCCCACAGGGTCCTGCTCACTCAGTATCAAGACCACATTAATCAAATGATCAAAGTTAGCATCACCAGTAACAGGTCAAATCAAAATTATCTGTCACCTAATAGGCTGCAATGAGAACAAAGCATATTTGTGATATTGCTGTTAAAGAAGTATAAACTGAATCTAATTCTGAGAGAATAAAAGTGTCAACTTAAAAAATATTCACAACCTACAAGTTGAGAGTTCTGTTTTATTTGGTGGGAATTTTTAGGACTTCAAGCCTGGGAGTCAGCATCTCAAGTAACCCTGAGAGAACTGCACTGAGGAGGCAATGTGGGGTGGGGGGGAGCCAGTTATATAGAAGTTTTGCTACTAAGGGCAGGTAGTCTGAACATCAAAAGATTGTTGTTAATTAAAGGAAACCATATATCCCAAGTTAAGGAATTAAGCGCTTTTCTATGCATGGGAAGATGCAAGAGTCTGGGCTCACTGAAATCATTCCTTTGATATGCACCTCAGCTATATGGGGCCAGGATTCTGTGTTTTCACACCCTGAGTTTCCTCAGGGCTCACCACTGCAGAGAGTGGCTGCAGTCTGACGGCTGCTAGATGGCAGGTATTCTTTCCTTCCTGAGTTCCCTCAGGGTTCACCAGCTCACATCAGTGGTAGCTGCCATCGCTGATGAGTGTGATAACATCTTCTTTACTGATATGGCAGGAAATACTCCATTTCACAAAAGACAAACCCAAATGAGGGGGTCTCTAAAAAACAAACACAAAGAAAACTCCACAAAACAGACCTGCAGTCTTCAGAGGGGTTGAGGTCCTGAAAGTCAAAGAAAGCTGAGAAATGGCTTCACATCGAAGGAGACTAAAGAGAGATAACTAAATTCAGTGAGTAAGTCTGGACCACCACCTCCTTTAGCTATAAAGGATATTATTGGGATAATTTACAAATTTGAATGGGGTCTGAGGATTAGATGGTGATAATACGTTAGTGTCAATTTAGTGATTTTTATGGTCATATCAGATTACGTAGGAGAATTCCTTATTCTTAAGAATTCCTTATTCTTAATTCTTATTCTTAATAAGAATTCCTTATTGTGCAAGAAATACACAATGAAGTTAGGGTGATGGAGCATACCAGCAGCACGTTCACAAACAGTTCAGAAAATAGTGTCTGTTCTGTTTTTGCAAATTTTATAGAATAGCCAGTTTGTTTCAAAATAAAAGGAAGGAAAAAAGTCACAGTCGGCAATTACTAAATGCTTTGCTTCCTTCAAATTACTTGACATATGTTAATTTACTTAATTCTTAAATCATGCAGCTAGGTAATATTATTGTTTCTAGTTGCAGAAAAGATAGCTAGGGCAGAAATAATTGTTTGGCTCTGTTTCTAAAGAGAAAGAGGAGGGAACTGGGAAAATGGAGACAGACAAGGAGACCACAGGAAACAGCATTGCCAGAGGCATTGGGAAATACCTGAAGCACCTGAAACCAGGATTTGAACACTTAGTAATCTGGTTTCCAAAGGCAACTGTTTACCAATACACTACTAATCTCTATTACTTTTTGGCAGAAGTTGCCTTATTTCCCAAGGTTTCACAGCCAGTATGTAACAGAGTTGATATTCTAATTCCTTCCGTATATAATTCCACAGTTCTAAGGTTATATCATGCTTTCTCAAAGACTAAACCATAATAAATGCACTTCTGTGTCCAATCTAGAACATTGAATATGGTCATATTTTAACCTGGTTTTTACCTCTTTATCTCTCCTTCAGTACTCTCTGTCTGTCTGTCTCTTCCCCCACCCCCATTCTACCTTTCTCTCTTATAGCTCTTTTTCCAAGCATCTCCAGCAGGAGGAGCCTTTACTCAACTTTACTAATCTCTTTAATTACTATCACTTTATACTAGTCTCCCTTCCACCAAATTTCAGTTGTTTTTCAAGAGATTTCCAATGGGTAATCTGATATCTTTTGGGTTATGAAGGAAACAAATCGTCTAATAAACTATTCCTAGAAATATAGACGGGGGAAGCTTGTCTTATTAAAAGTAAACAAACCCACAGAAAAAACAATCCCTGCCCCTTTGACCACAATTCAAAGCACTATCATAAAAGTCAAGAATCTTGACTTCCTCCAAGAGGGACTGAAGATGAGTCTCTGACAACCTTGGGTATTCAATCCACCAAGAGACAAGGGATGCTCTATGGTGCTGTTATCCCCAAATGATATTTTGCACTATCTCCCAGGTACATTGTAATTCCTCATGAAGAGAAGACTGTGGAATCTTCCTTTGGTATCTCACACCTCCTAAGGGAACATTCAGATTAGCCTCTGATATCTTAGCCCCTTCTTGTCCCAATTCACCACGTTGCCACTGTATCAGCATCATTTCTAATACAGATAACTTTATAAAATGTTAGTAAAAGTCTCCTTTATTTTCATGATACTTCAGTGTAAAAGCTTATGATCAGTCAAAAAACATTGATCAAGCAGGAAATTTGGCCCCAGACAATTAAGCTACATTGTCCTATTAAAGAAAATGATTGATTTCAGTCTGCTCTTCTGTTAAATGTGTACAAGTACCTTACCTTGACATGTTCATTTGATTCTGTCCATGCATAAAGAAAGAAATGGTCATACTCAGATAATTCAATAAGCCAGGATTTGGAACTGACTACATTACATCATTAAACCACATCACAGCTACAACCTTGTGCCACAACACTGTGTGGTTTCCCATGAGGAAGTTTCGGATCTGTTTTGATCACAAATTCTCAGAGACACGCGTTCATTCTTGCACTAAATTAATGAGTTCCTAGGGTTGACCTTGTGAGTTGGCAAAGTCTTACTTCCATAGGTTTATTATTTCTCCCAGTATGTGCCTAAATAATGAGAAACAATCCATCAATAACTTTTAAATGCATGGCAGTGTAACTTACAGCCCAACTCTGTCCTCTGCCAATTTGACAACCCAGTAAGTCACATTATAATGAATGAAAACAAAGAAAAAAAGCAACGGGGTTAACAGATTTTTTTTTTTAATTAAAACTTTAAAAAGGCAAGTATTTCTTAAATGTTTCCTAAGTAATATATGGGAAGGAAATGTGAATGTTTCAGTGTAACACATTACTTACTTGAAAAGAATTTTAGTGTCACATTTGAATTAAGAAAGATCTGGTTCTAATCCTACGTGTACACTATAGAAAGTTTGTTCTTCCCCAAACTTTCACTCTCACCATCTTTAAAATAGGGGAGGAAGGGCTAAGTGCTAACCTGTTTTTCTTGGACTTTAGAGAGGATTAAAGGATAAAATAGCTATAGAGAATCCAGCCTAGTAAACTATTAATAAATTTAAAATGTTACATTTTATGGATGCATTGTGCCTAGCAGCAACCCCTTATGTCTCACACAAAAACCATGCACATAAAAGGAAAAAAAACAACAACAAAACATAAAATATAAACTACTCTCTAATGTTTCTATTCTCTCATCAAGTGCTTATGCTCTCTGGACTTAGTTTCTCTAAATGATTTCCATCACCTAGTCTATCCCTTTGTAATACTTGCAAAAGCTTTAGCTGATGACATCTTTCTCCAAAAATTGTTAACATTTTCTCTGCTGCGGAGGTGAATGAGGACTGGTTACTTCAATTTCGTCAGGGACTACTGACTTGAGCTTAATAGGCTTATTCTCTCTGACTTTCTTGAATCTAGATGTTCACTTAAAGATCCTTCTAAAAATGTCTGCTATGATTTTTTACAAACTTTTCACCAACTTCCCCCCCACCATACACAGCTTTAGAATTCTCCAATTTTACTTAAGGAAAATAAACCATATCTTTTAGGCTTTCTAAAGCCCTGGAAAATCTCTACTGGCGTCTCTGTCCCTAAGCAGTAGACCTTTGTGAGGGCAAAGCCCAGATTTTATCTCCATTTTCCAAGTTCAGAATCAAGAGATTTTTCTCAGAATGTCTGTATAAGTCAACTCACTTATTCAAGACTCCCCCATTCTCTTGAAACATAGCCTCCCAGTTTTCACTGCCTCCCAAGACTTCTGGTATATTCAAACAGACACCTTCTGTATTCTACAGGTTTTTACTAAATTTTCTGGTTCTAGGCAGGAGGAATCATATTCTGTAATCACCTCCATCTCACCCGGAAGATGAAGTTCTGACTGGTAATTTTTTAAGAAATCTCTTGTGACTGGAAGTTCATTGACGTCTTTCTTCATGCATGATGATTCTCTATTTTAAATATGACGATTTCAATAGTTGAAGTCCCAAGGAAACTAAATCTGTTGCTTGGGGGAGGAGCTTCACGATGGCAGAAGAGTAAGACATGGAGATCTCCTTCCTCCCCACAAATATATCAGAAATACATCTACATGGGGAACATCTCCTATAGAACACCTACTGAATGCTGGCAGAAGACCTCAGACCTCCCAAATGGCAAGAAACTCCCCACGTACCTGGGTAGGGCAAAAGAAAAAAGAAAAAAGAGAGACAAAAGAATAGGGACGGGACCTGCATCTCTGGGAGGGAGTGGTGAAGGAGGAAAGGTTTCCACACACTAGGAAGTCCCTTCGCGGGGGGAGACTGCAGGTGGCAGAGGGGCAAAGCTTCGGAGCCATGGATGAGAGTGCACAAACAGGGAGGGGTGCAGAGGGCAAAGCGGAGAGGTTCCCACACAGAGGATTGGGGCCGACCAGCACTCACCAGCCCGAGAGGCTTGTCTGCTAACCTGCCAGGATGGGTGGGGGCTGTGAGCTGAGGCTCCAGCTTTGTTCGGATCCCAGGGAGAGGACTGGGGTTGGCTGTGTGAACACAGCCTGAAGGGGGGTAGTGAGCCACAGCCAGCTGGGAGGGAGTCCGGGAAAAGTTCTGGAACTGCTTAAGAGGCAAGAGACTTTTTCTTGCCTCTTTGTTTCCTGGTGCGAGAGGAGAGGGGATTAAGCATGCCGCTTAAAGGAGCTCCAGAGACGGGTGCGAGCTGAGGCTATCAGCGCAGACCCCAGAGATAGGCATGAGATGCTAACGCTGCTACTTGCAGCCACCAAGAAGCCTGTGTGCAAACAAAACACCTCCCCTCCCAGGAGCCTGTGCAGCCCGCCACTGCCAGGGGCCTGTGAGCCAGGGACAACTTCCCTGGGAGAGCACATGGCGCACCTCAGGCTGGTGTAATGTCATGCCAGACTCTGCCACTGCAGGCTTGCCTGCACTCTGTACCCCTCCCTCCCCCCAGCCTGAGTGAGCCAGAGCCCCCAAATCAGCTGCTACTTTAACCCCGTCCTGTCTGAGTGGAGAACAAAGACAAAAGACGCACAACAGATGAAGGAACAAGGTAAAAACCCACCAGACCTAAGAAATGAAGAGGGAATAGGCAGTATACCTGAAAAAGAATTCAGAAAAATGAGAGTAAAGATGATCCAAAATCTTGGAAGTAAAATGCAAGAAAATACAAGAAACGTTTACAAGGACCTAGAGAACTAAAGAGCAAACAAACAATTATGAACAAAACAATAAATGAAATTAAAAATTCTCTAGATGGGATCAAGAGCAGAATACCTGAGGCAGAAAAACGGATAAGTGGCCTGGAAGATAAAATAGTGGAAATAACTACTACAGAGCAGAATAAAGAAAAAAAGAATGAAAAGAATTGAAGACAGTCTCAGAGACCTCTGGGACAATATTAAACGAACCAAAATTCGAATTATAGGGGTATCAGAAGAAGAAGAGAAAAAGAAAGGGACTGAGAACATATTTGAAGAGATTATAGTTGAAAACTTCCCTAATATGGGAAAGGAAATAGTTAATCAAGTCCAGGAAGCACAGAGAGTCCCATACATGATAAATCCAAGGAGAAACACGACAAGACACATATTAATCAAACTATCAAAAATTAAATACAAAGAAAAAATATTAAAAGCAGCAAGGGAAAAACAACAAATAACATACAAGGGAATCCCCATAAGGTTAACAGCTGATCTTTCAGCAAAAACTCTGCAAGCCATAAAGGAGTGGCAAGACATATTTAAAGTGATGAAAGGGAAGAACCTACAACCAACATTACTCTAGCCAGAAAAGATCTCATTCAGATTTGACGGAGAAATTAAAACCTTTACAGACAAGCAAAAGCTAAGAGAATTTGGCACCAGCAAACCAGCTTTACAACAAATACTAAAGGAACTTCTCTAGGCAAGAAACACAAGAGAAGGAAAAGACATACAATAACAAACCCAAAACAATTACGAAAATGGTAATAGGAATATACATATCGATAATTACCTTAAATGTAAATGGATTAAATGCTCCAACCAAAAGATATAGACTGGCTGAATGGCTATAAAAACAAGACCCGTATATATGCTGTCTACAAGAGACCCACATCAGACCTAGGCACACATACTGACTGAAAATGAGGGGATGGAAAAAGATATTCCATGTAAATGGAAATCAAAACAAAGCCAGAGTAGCAATTCCCGTATCAGACAAAATAAACTTTAAAACAAACTAAACAATACACTACTTAATAATCAAGAGATCACTGAAGAAATCAAAGAGGAAATCAAAAGATAACTAGAAACAAATGACAATGAAAACACGATGACCCAAAACCTATGGGATTCAGCAAAGGATTTCTAAGAGGTAAGTTTATAGCAATACATTCGTACCTTAAGAAACAAGAAACATCTCAAATAAACAACCTAACATTACACCGAAAGCAACTAGAGAAAGAAGAACAAAAACCCCCAAAGTTAGCAGAAGGAAAGAAATCAGAAAGATCAGATCAGAAATAAATGAAAAAGAAATGAAGGAAACTATAGCAAAGATCAATAAAACTAAAAGATGGTTCTTTGAGAAGATAAACAAAATTGATAAACCATTAGCCAGACATCAAGAAAAAAGG
>NC_041220.1:104950265-104952879 GCF_002837175.3 Physeter macrocephalus
AACAGAATACACATTCTTCTCAAGTGCTCATGGAACATTCTCCAGGATAGATCATATCTTGGGTCACAAATCAAGCCTTGGTAAATTTAAGAAAATTGAAATTGTATCAAGTATCTTTGCTGACTAGAATGCTATGAGACTAGATATCAATTACAGCAAAAAATCTGTAAACAATACAGACACATGGAGGCTAAACAATACACTACTTAATAATCAAGAGATCACTGAAGAAATCAAAGAGGAAATCAAAAGATAACTAGAAACAAATGACAATGAAAACACGATGACCCAAAACCTATGGGATTCAGCAAAGGATTTCTAAGAGGTAAGTTTATAGCAATACATTCGTACCTTAAGAAACAAGAAACATCTCAAATAAACAACCTAACATTACACCGAAAGCAACTAGAGAAAGAAGAACAAAAACCCCCAAAGTTAGCAGAAGGAAAGAAATCAGAAAGATCAGATCAGAAATAAATGAAAAAGAATTGAAGGAATTGATAGCAAAGACCAATAAAACTAAAAGCTGGTTCTTTGAGAGGATAAACAAAATTGATAAACCATTAGCCATATTCACCAAGGAAAAAAGGGAGAAGACTCAAATCGATAGAATTAGAAATGAAAAAGGAAAAGAAACAACTGACACTGCAGAAATACAAAGGAACATGAGAGATAACTACAAGCAACTATATGCCAAAAAAATGGACAACCTGGAAGAAATGGACAAATTCTTAGAAAAACACAACCTTTCGAGAATGAACCAGGAAAACTATAGCAAAGAACAATAAAACTAAAAGATGGTTCTTTGAGAAGATAAACAAAATTGATAAACCATTAGCCAGACATCAAGAAAAAAGGGAGAAGACTCAAATCAATAGAATTAGAAATGAAAAAGGAGAAATAACAACTGACACTGCAGAAATACAAAGGATCATGAGCGATTACTACAAGCAACTCTATGCCAATATAATGGACAACCTGGAAGAAATAGACAAACTCTTAGAAATGCACAACCTTCCGAGACTGAACCAGAAAGAAATAGAAAATATGAACAGACCAATCACAAGCACTGAAATTGAAACTGTGATTAAAAATCTTCCACCAAATAAAAGCCCAGGACCAGATGGCTTCACAGGCAAATTCTATCATATATTTAGAGAAGAGCTACCACCTATCCTTCTCAAACTCTTCCTAAATATAGCAGAGGGAGGAACACATGCAAACTCATTCAATAAAGCCACCCTCATCCTGATACCAAAACGAGGCAAAGATGTCACAAAGTAATAAAACTACAGGCCAATATCACAGATGAACATAGATGGAAAAATCCTCAAGAAAATACTAGCAATCAGAATCCAACAGAACATTAAAAGGATCATACAACATGATCAAGTGGGGTTTATCCCAGGAATACAAGGATTCTTCAATATATGCAAATCAATCAATGTGATACACCATATTAACAAATTGAAGGAGAAAAACCATATGATCATCTCAATAGATGCAGAGAAAGCTTTTGACAAAATTCAACACCGATTTATGGTAAAAACCCTCCAGAAAGTAGGCATAGAGGGAACTAACTTCAACATAATAAAGGCCATATATGACAAACCCACAGCCAACATCATCCTCAATGATGAAAAACTGAAACCATTTCCACTAAGATCAGGAACAAGACAAGGTTGCCCACTCTCACCACTATTATTCAACATAGTTTTGGAAGTTTTAGCCGCAGAAATCAGAAAAGAAAAAGAAATAAAAGGAATCCAAATCGGAAAAGAAGATGTAAAGCTGTCACTGTTTTGCAAGTGACAGGATACTATACATAGAGAATCCTAAAGTTGCTACCAGAAAAATACTAAAGCTAATCAATGAATTTGGTAAAGTAGCAGGATACAAAATTAATGCACAGAAATCTCTTGTATTCCTATACACTAATGATGAAAAATCTGAAAGTGAAGTTAAGGAAACACTCCCATTTACCACTGCAAGAAAAAGAATAAAATACCTTGCAATAAACCTACCTAAGGAGACCAAAGATCTGTATGCAGAAAATTATGACACTGATGAAAAAATTAAAAATGATACAAATAGATGGAGAGATATATCATGCTCTTGGATTGGAAGAATCAACATTGTGAAAATGACTATATTACCCAAAGCAATCTACATATTCAATGAAATCCTTATCAAACTACCACTGACATTTTTCACAGAACTAGAACAAAAAAACACACAATTTGTATGGAAACACAAAAGACCCAGAATAGCCAAAGCAATCTTGAGAAAGAAAAACGGATTTGGAGGAATCAGGCTCCTGGACTTCAGACTATACTACAAAGCTACAGTAATCAAGACAGTATGGTACTGGCACAAAAACAGAAGTATAGATCAATAGAACAGGATAGAAAGCCCAGAGATAAACCCACGCACATATGGTCACCTTATCTTTGATAAAGGAGGCAAGAATATACAATGGAGAAAAGATAGCCTCTTCAATAAGTGGTGCTGGGATAACAGGACAGCTACATGTAAAAGAATGAAATTAGAACACTTCCTAATACCATACACAAAAATAAACTCCAAATGGATTAAAGACCTAAATGTAAGGACA
>NC_041220.1:104952966-104959860 GCF_002837175.3 Physeter macrocephalus
TCCTAGTGAAATGGAAATAAAAACAAAAATAAACAAATGGGACCTAATGAAACTTAAAAGCTTTTTCACAGCAAAGGAAACCATAAACAAGACAAAAAGACAACCCTGAGAATGGAAGAAAATATTTTCAAAGGAAGAAACTGACAAAGGACTAACCTCCAAATTATACAAGCAGCTCATGCAGCTCAATATTAAAAAAACAAACAACCCAAAATAAAAATGTGCAGAAAACCTAAATAGCCATTTCTCCAATGAAGATATACAGATTGCCAACAAACATAAGAAAGAATGCTCAACATCGTTAATCATTAGAGAAATGCAAATCAAAACTACAATGAGGTATCACCTCACACTGGTCAGAATGGCCATCATCAAAAAATCTACAAACAACAAATGCTGGAGAGGGTGTGGAGAAAAGTAAACCCTCTTGCACTGTTGGTGGGAATATAAATTGATACAGCCACTGGAGAACAGTATGGAGGTTCCTTAAAAAACTAAAAATAGAACTACCATACAACCCAGCAGTCCCTCTACTGGGCATATACCCTGAGAAAACCATAATTCAAAAAGAGTCATGTACCATAATGTTCCTTGCAGCTCTATTTACTATAGCCATGACATGGAGGAAACCTAAGGGTTCATTGACAGATGAATGCATAAAGTAGATGTGGCATATATATACAATGGAATATTACTCAGACGGAAAAAGAAATGAAATTGAGTTATTTGTATGAGGTGGATGGACCTAGAGTCTGTCATACAGTCAAGCAAGTCAGAAAGAGAAAAACAAATACTGTATGCTAACACATATATATGCAATCTAAAAAAAAAAAAAGTGGTCATGAAGAACTTAGGGGCAAGTCAGGAATAAAGACGCAGACCTACTAGAGAATGGACTTGAGGACACTGGGAGGGGGACAAGTAAGCTGGGACAAAGTGAGAGAGTGGTAGTGTATATATGGACATATATACACTATCAAATGTAAAATAGATAGCTAGTGGGAAGTAGTCCGACAGCACAGGGAGATCAGTTTGGTACTTTTTGACCAGCTATAAGGGGGGATAAGGAGTGTAGGAGGGAGGGAGACGCAAGAGGGTAGAGATATGGGGACATATGTATATGTATAACTGATTCACTTTGTTATAGAGCAGGGACTAACACACCATTGTATGGACTTGAGGACACTGGGAGGGGGACAAGTAAGCTGGGACAAAGTGAGAGAGTGGTAGTGTATATATGGACATATATACACTATCAAATGTAAAATAGATAGCTAGTGGGAAGTAGTCCGACAGCACAGGGAGATCAGTTTGGTACTTTTTGACCAGCTATAAGGGGGGATAAGGAGTGTAGGAGGGAGGGAGACGCAAGAGGGTAGAGATATGGGGACATATGTATATGTATAACTGATTCACTTTGTTATAGAGCAGAGACTAACACACCATTGTAAAGCAATTATACTCCAATAAAAATGTTTTTAAAAAATCTGTTGCTTGTTATTTATAGTATCTTTTATTTGTGGATGGAAAGCTGACTCATATCATGAACTTTGATGATCTTTGGCTGTAAACTCATATTTACTTGACTTTAATCTCTGGAAATCATATGTGATGAAATCTGGAATGCTTTTCTACAGAGTTTTGGTCTCTTTCTTTGTCTGGAATTTCTTTAAGAAATGAGACCATTTGGTTTGCCTTAAAGATCTGGTTCTAATTTTTTGCCCAAGGCATGGAAATTTATACTCTCGACCCACATTTCACTCTTACCATCTTTAAAATGGGGGAGGGGGTTGGGTGCTAATTTCCTCAAGTTTAATATCAGAGTCTCATCTTCAGTTTACCAATCTTGCAGCTGCTGGAGATTAGTCTTTCAATTGCTGTGCTATAATCATTGTTTATCATCAAGGAAAATTCTTCATCCTCTTTTGTTACTTTGGTTTCAACTCATTTTTGTTTTTGTTCTTATCATACTTTCATTTTGGTGGGATACTTTTGAAGCTTATTTTACCTGCTTTAACTTTAGCAATGCATTGCCATGTATGTTTGATCCAGGTCTTTGTTGGTTTGGGATGAGATGATCCTTCAGGGAATTTAACCTCTCCATTGTGCTGACTAACAATTTTTGAGGAAGGTAATGCATTTTTAAACAAACCACATAAAGCACAAGTAATGGAAATTTTGATGAATTAAACCACATTAAATAAAGGATTGCTGTGAGTGTGGTATCTAATGATACTATAAAGAAAATGAAAATATAAACCACAATCTTGAAGAAAAAATTGCAACACATAAAACTTTCAGTTGAGAACAATTTCCGATTTCTATTAGTCAGTAATATTAAAACAACAACAAAATTAAAGAGAAAAATGAGTGAAGAACTATACAAGGATATCATGGAAAGGAAAACTAAAAGTGTAATAAACACTTGGAACATTCTTCCATTCTTTATTACCCAGGAAAATGCAAATTATAATGCCTCCTGGGGAAGGCTATTACTTTCTGACATGTTGATGTCAGCCTTCACCAAGTGATTAACTTCGACCAAAGGAATATGAGCAGAATGGCCTTGTGTCATTTCTAAATCGAAGATTTAAGTGCCAGTATGTTGAATGTAATTTTTTTTTTTTTTTTGCTCTGCTATGAGATTGGCAATGTTTTAAGTAGGGGCTACTCCAGCTCCATTAGTCAACCTTGGGTGGACATACAGTGTCAGAACTAAAGGAAATCAAAAGACTTCTGATGTAAATTGTTGAGATTTGGGTGTTATTACTGCAGCATAACTTAGCCTTCACTGACTGATTTAATGCACTAGATAAACATTTAAACATACATATAATAAACATTTATTAGACCCCTAGTGAAACATTTATGAGATGTTTCTAGCAAGATAATTAATGATGGCACAAAATAAATTAATTTGTCAATAAAGTAGAAACAACCTACATGTCCATCAACAGAAAACTACACTGTGATATATTCATTCGATGAAATTTTCTATGAAAAATAACACAATAACATTGATGAATCTCATGAACATAATATTTAACAATAAAGGAAGATACAATAGAATACCAAATGTATTATTTTATTTATATAAATTTCTAAGACATGAAACAGTAAGTGTACTGTTTAAGGATATAAAATTTTATGATGAAATTATTAAAAAGCAGAAAGACATAATAGGGTAATTATTGTAATGGATGCTGTTGTGCACCCCTAAAATATCTCTGCCCAGAGTGTTGACTGCTGATAATAAACAGCCTGATAACCCTTGACACAAAGAAACAAATGCTATTAGTTTAGTTAGTAGGTAAAGAAAACCCTAGTAGGAGACTGGGAAAGTGAACACAAGAAGGAACAGAAACCAACAAAGTGGGCAGTCGGAGCTTCACCAACTTCCCCAACTTTGGAAACCAGCGTAGAACTCTGTAGAACACAGCTCTCAGTTATCTCCCCTTATCCCTGTAAAGGGCAAAGGAGCTGGGGTGTTTATATACCAAATACTCTCAGTTATTGGGTTAGGGCTGCTCTCAAAGGACGATAATGCTTTAGTATTTCTGGCTGATCAAGCAGGTGGCAAAGCAGGACACAGAGGCCAGATAAAACCTTTAGCTAAAGAAATGAATATCTAGCATATGGCAGTTGGGCCAGTGACTGCTAGAGTGCCACTTAGGGAAAAGATATAGAGTTGGCAAAATAAGATAATAAGTTATAAATATGTAAAATTAGAAATAAAAATAGAGAAATAAACACAGCAATAGAAGAAATTGTATAACTAGTTTAATCAAATCTATTCAAATTAAGGAGAAAACATGAGTAAAAGGGTAATTTTCCTGGAAAATATAAATTACAAGATTTATATAAGGAAAAAGAATATATAGACAGCCCTATTATGCTAAATAAATTAGAAAGTTTTAAAGAAAAGAAAAAAACTCTAAAAAAAGAATTAAACCCAAGTTGTATAATAAATTAGTCTATCAAACTTCTGAAAAAATATAACCAATGTAATTTAAAGTGTCTTAAAAAAAAAGTTTGGAGTCTATTCCCAGCACATAGTGAAACAACACAACAATAAGTAAGTAAAATAGATTGATACTTAAGTACAAAATGATGAACAACTAAATGTAAAAAAGAAAAAATGGAGTCCAAATATATACTCATAAAATATGCATATTTATTATAAGACAAAAGTAGAGTTGCTAATACATGGCTAAAAGATGGGATATTCAATAAATCAGTTAGTTGATTTCTCATTTAAAACAAAATACTTGGATCCCTACCTCAAGGCTTATAGCAAAATAAATTCCAATTGAATAAAATATTTCAATTAAAATGTAAATCATTACTAGTAATAGAAGAAAATGTATAAGAATATAGGAGGCTTACATACAAGTCATAAAATTCAGATTTCAGAAAGAAAATATTTTGATATGTTAAACAAAAAAATTTAAATACTTTTCTTTATAGAAAAACTGAGTTACAAAAACAAAGTCAAATGATAAACAGCAATTTGAAAATTTGTTTTTACCACCCCTAGAACATGCACTGGAATTAGTTACTTAATAAATAAAAAACTTACATGTCAATTAATAACATAATGATAGCCCAGCAAAAAGATATGCAAAGTAAAGAGCCAGACAATAAAAGAAAAAATTTAAAAGGATGTGTACATGAAAAAAATGTTCCAATTCGCTCATTAAAAATAATAAAACAAAGGTAAGGTAAATTAAAATAATAATGATATGTAGATATATTGATAATAGTTTTAATAACACATAATATTTGTGCTGATGAAAGGAACTAGGCATTCACATACATTTTTGATGATGTGTGAATTGGTGCTGCCCTTTATTTTGGTCATATCTATCAAAATTTATCAAAGTACTAGAAAAATACTAAATAGTTAAGAGGGTAAACTCTGGAAAGTCCATCCATGTAACAGACTACTATACAGCTGTGAAAAGAAATGAGTGAAGTCTATATGTACTGCTATGGAGTCATGTTCAAAATGTTTTATAATGAGAAAAAGGCAATGAGTAGAATAATGGGTAAAATTCTGATTCTTTAAATGTTTGTGTGTGTACATGTTAATATTTATTGTACAATCTATATTAGCTGCTCACTCTTGGGCAAACAACCGATAGTACCACCAAAGCACATGATGAGAAAGTTCGTATTTGGAAGGTGTGCAGGAAAATCAAAGCAAAGGTGGCAAATATTCATTAGAAATAAATTCTCTGGTGGTCTGGGGACTTTCCTCGTGGTCCAGTGGTTAAGACTTCATGCTCCCAATGCAGGGGATCCAGGTTCCATCCCTGGTCAGGGAGCTAGATCACGCATGCCTCAAGTAAGAGCCTGCATTCTGCAACTACAAAAAAAAAAAAAAAAAAAAAAAAAAAGACCCTGCGTGCCACAACTAAGACCCAGCACAACCAAATAAATAAACAAATAATTTTAAAAATGAAAAAAAAAAGAAAAAAGAAACACTAACAGTTGTCGCCCTTGAATAAGGAAACTAGTAGGTCAACAATGTGAGGAAAAGTTACTCAGTTGTTGTTTTGACCCTTTCATACAATAAAAATTGTGTATCATGAATATTTATTTCTGTATAACTCAGGACTGGGGAATAAAGGCCACAGAAATAAAATATGGCATCTTTAATCTAAAATACAAATTTTGACTCAAAGCTGGAAGAACAGTCTTGGAGGCTGAAAAAGCAAAAATCATCTGCAGAAAGGAAGAAATAGGAAACCTAACAACTAACTGTTGTTAGCCAAAAAGTTCTAGACAGAATGGCACTTTTGCTGTGCACGTTTCTCCAGTGAATGGACACTAAAGCTGGACAAAGTCAGTGAACAATTTTCTAACCACCCTCTACAAATCTCTCATCTTGGTACCACTGGCTACAGGAATAAAGCTCCAGGTAGAGGCAGTGACTGGATAAAGCTAGGGCGTCTGCCCCTGCTTGACTACTATGGGACCTGGAGAGAAAGGACAATGTCCCTTTTGCATTCATACCTGGATACTGGACATTGAATACCCCTAATATTACACACAATTGGAGATCCCACTAAAATAAAATTGGGGTTATCAGCTAAGAGGAAAAAAATCAATAACTACAGTTATTTTTCTCAAGTGAAAAATAAAACCTTGTTAAAAGTCGCTTTGACAATTAATGGAACACCATTCAGTTTTCTGTGAAATGGTCTTGCAGGATAGCTTCATGGACATCTGTATTCCTGAGTTATTTCTACAAGAGAATCTATTCTATAGACAACAGGAATCACACTGTTACTGAGTCCAGCCTCGCTCTGCTTGTCGCACGACAGGCCAATACATCGGAGACGAGGTGTTGAGGCAAGAAAAATGATTTTATTCGGAAAGCCAGCAGACCGAGAAGATGGCAGACTAGTGTCTCTGAAAAAACCGTCTTGGGGTTTGGATTCCAGTTTCTTTTACAGCACAGAGAAGGGGAGAAGATGAGGAAGTAAAGTAAAAAGGCCTTAAATTTTGCAAATACCCCCTGGAATGGCTAGCCTCGGGGAGGGGATGTGTTAATTTCTTCTTTCTTGCAGCCATCCACAGGTGGACAGGGTCTGGGTGTTTCCCTGAAGAAAGGCACTTTGGTTTACCGTTCAAGCAGAGGGGCAGGATTCCCCCAGGCAGGCCATTGTGTATAGACAGTAACCTTTTGGTAAACAAAAGCAGTGGGAAGCAAAGGTTAAAGTAAAAGAAATAGATCCAACATGTAGTCAGATTTGGCTCTTCCCTGTTACAACATTGATGTAGTCAGAACAGTCAGAGAACATCTTCAGGATGTTAATTTCTTTGTCCCACAGAGATAATATTTTGGAATAATATCTGGTGTGATTTTTTTTTTTTTTTTTTTTTTTT
>NC_041220.1:104961039-105041740 GCF_002837175.3 Physeter macrocephalus
CCCCTGCATCGGCAGGCGGACGCGCAACCACTGCGCCACCAGGGAAGCCCCTGGTGTGATTTTTACTCTTTTTAGTTTCATGCTGTTCTGATTGTTTAAAAAATCTTTTTAAGCAATAGAAGCTTCAGTTCGCCCTTAATCTTCTTTAGTTTCACGTATGTTACTTATTTTAGAGAATTATCCTCACACCGCCCCGCCCCGCCCCCCTCCACCCGCCAGGGCATGTTTGCTCAGTTTGTGTGTGTTACGTTAATTCACTAAGCCATTGCTTCTCTTATGCTTTCCTGTGGAGCATGTTTCCTTTTGCAGGGAATTTCAGCCTTTTGATCTCCTGGGGGGGCTTGCATTTCCAAGTAGAAAAATGTCTACATAAAATAGGGTTCACTCTTTCTTTTAGTCTTATATTTTCCCATCTGAAGCCAATGTATTGGATTCACATATTTCCCAGTTCCTGCCCCAAGGCAGGATTCTTAGAACTGCATTTTGTTTCATTTTCATGACCAAAAAGATGTGGAGATAGGACAGGATGCAGCAGAAGCTGAAGCTGGCTCTGAGCCCCCTCCCCTTCTGATATTAGTTGCAAGGTTTCTTAGCATCTGAAACCTGGATAAATTGCTCATGTTCCCTGAGCTTTACGGTACTCATCTGTTAATTGTGGATATTGTTAGCTGTCACCAGATTGTTGTGAAAGAGGAAGTGAGGTTACTGCATTAAAAAAATTGACATTTGCCTCACAGTAAGTGTTCAATAAACATCCAATATTGTTATTATTTCAAATATTAATATTAATGGACAAGCTAGGCTGCAGGGATTTGGGTGGCACATGGGACAAAGTAAAAGTAGCATGGGGCAGAGCAGTGACAAATGATTGACTGTTGTGGGTTACCCATCAAGAGGACACAGGGAAGCCCGTATTACTCACCGAGCACACTCAAATTTAGGGGTGGTCAGATTTTAGAGATGAACTTGCCAGTAATACTTTTCATACCATGATAACAATAAAAATAGATTGTGTGATTTCAACAACAAAAGTTTAGAAACTGAGGTTGTGTGTAGGAGCAGTACAAAAACTGTTCTGTAAAGGGCAGTGCCTGGCTTTCCACCCCCAGCTCACCTCTTCCATCCTTCACTGTCCCCCAGTGGACGAGAAGGACATTACTTGGGGCAATAACTGCTGGGTAGATACACCACTTTGATTTTAAGGCAGAAACTGGTCTGTAGTGCATTTTATTGTGTGTTTCCTCCCACCACGTGGTAGGTAGAAATACTAGAAGATTGCATGTTGCGCAAACCCACCATGCCTTTCTTCTTTCACTAATTTTTCCTTTCACTTATTTTTCTTAATACAGTTTAGTTATATTATTAAATTTTCCATCTTAAACATATTTTCTTCGACTTATAAATTAGTTATTTTATTTTATTATTTTTTTAATATCACATTTCTTTTTAAAAATTAATTAATTAATTAATTAATTAAATTTTTGGCTGTATTAGGTCTTTGTTGCTGTGCATGGGCTTTCTCTAGTTGCGGCGAGTGGGGGCTACTCTTCGTTGCAGTGCCCAGGCTTGTCATTGCCAGGGCTTCTCTTGTTATGGAGCACAGGCTCTAGGTGCATGGCCTTCAGTAGTTGTAGCACGCAGGCTCAGTAGTTGTGGCTCATGGGCTCTAGAGCACAGGCTCAGTAGTTGGGGCACACAGGCTTAGTTGCTCCGTGGCATGTGGGATCTTCCTGGACCAGGGCTCGAACCCATGTCCCCTGCATTGGCAGGTGGATTCTTAACCAAAGTGCCACCAGGGAAGCCCGAATTACAGTTATTTTAAAGTCTGTGTCCAATAGCTTCAATACTTAGATTGACAATGGCTTTTTTGTATTGCCTACTATTTTATTTTTTTTTCCTATAGGATTTGGCTACTTGGTCACACTGAGTAATTTCACTGAATGCTTGGTATTAGAGAAGAAACATTGTTAGAGAACAGGATGATGTATTTACCCACAGGGGATTCTCTGACAGAAAGTTAGACGACAGGGCAGATCACCTTGTCGCAATCAGAGATTGAGGTGATTTTTGGATGAATTTTGGTGTTGGGGAGACCTCGTCTATTTTGGGTGCCTTAACTGAAATTCTAAGGTTTACAGTAGGGCAGTCTCTAGCACAGTGAGACAACAGAGGATTTTGATGGTTTTTTAGCCTCTGTCTGTCAATTTCTGACAAATTGGCTTCTTGTCTTCTTGCCCAAAGCCATTTAGAAAATAGTAAATGTCTTGCAGGTATGAGCCATGAAGAATGTGGGCTCACCTCTCTACTTTTCTCTGGAATATTGTCTCTAAAGCCTTGGTTGTCTTAGGAGCCACGAAGTCCAGATTTTCCCTCTCCAGTGCCATCACTGTCATGCCTCTACTTTCTGATAGATCTATTATCCTGTTGCTTAAAGAAGAGCAAATACCTCTAGAGGAAAAAGTGTATAGAATGGGGGGCCAACCTCCATGTATTTCACTTCTCTCCAGGGTCTTGGACACTCAAGTCCTGTCTGTTTTGTTGCTTTCATTTGCCTCTCCTTTTTTTAGACAGATTTTATCCAACTTTTAGAGTTGTTCCCAGGGTAAGAATTTGTCCAATAAAGTATACTCTTTCATTAACAAAGTGGAAATCTCTTATTCTCCACTTCCTTTGTTTCATTACTTTTTCTTCTCATTGGAGTGGTGTGAAGGTAGAATCCATTTGGGACTGGTCGTTTTTCTTTACCTCTCCATCAGGCTTCCTATCTTTGTCTCTTTCTTTTTTCCACTGTATCTGAGGTGGCTGGCCTCAAGATCTCTCTGAGGAATATGAAAGAGGTTTAGTAACAGAAAAGGAGAAAAGTTAGATCTCTCAACCTAAGCCATTCACACCAAATGAGTCTGATTCCAGGACTCTGCATTGAAGTATCCAGTGCTTGTAACAGGAAAAATTCATCCTTTGAGCCTAAATCTGTAGTAGTTTCTTAATAATAATTCTCTCAGAATAAAAGAGCTAAGAAGTATTATCAACTAGGATATGATCATTATTGGGTTCTTAGCTAAAACAACTATCAAAATTTCCCCAAAACTTTAGCTATAATTTTTAATAACATATATTTCCTGTTTTCTGTATGCCAAAAAACTATTTTTTTACAATTTTTCATGGAATTTTTGGGATAATCCTATATACTGTCTAATTTTAGCTACAAAGGAAATAAGTCTCAGGAAACATGAGCTACCCAAAGTCACTCAACAAGATTTGTGCTTCAAATCCAAGCCTGATTCCAATGTTGTGTAATGTCAGTCATAACAATATTTACCAAAATTTCCAACAAATACAAATACACTGTGAGATGTTAAGAGTTTTTCTGTTACAAGAATGTTTCCATAACCAAATAATTTTGCAAAATTGTGCAACCACATGCTCCCTGTGTTATGCAGCAAGTTCACCATTATAGTCACAGCTCTGAGGTATCCTGTACAAAATTCCACCTTTAAATATCCATCATTCCCCAGACCTACTTAACCACAAAGTCTTGCTCTCATGAGATGTTTATTAACATTGCATGGCCCACTAATGGGAATGTAAACTAAATTGTACAATTTCACAGTTTTCATGCAGATTATAGCACACTCCCAGTCAGTGGATCCCCATGGAGAGAAAAGGACCAGACAGGGATGGTGAACTAGTAAGAGATTTTTACCTTTTCAGAATCTCTGATAAAGAAGCTGAAGTTCAGAGTCAAGCTCCTCTCCCATTATGGTGCAAGGATGCTCATCAGCAGTTCCAGCCAAAGTCTGGGAGTCATGACCCAACACGGTGGGGTAAGTAGTTCTCAGAGGGTGTGGGCTGAAGATCTTCAAGGATCTTAACTGCTTAACTGCTGCTGAGGCTGAAATGGTTGTGCTGAACCTGCATCTCAGATGGACTGGAGGGGGTTAGGTTTAAATCTTCATGTTTTACTCTGGTCTTCAAGTTCTCCATTTATAAAAGGGTCATGATACTACCACAATGCTTTTAGAATAGATCTGCAAATTCTTTGACAAGCAGGATTCATATCCACTATCCTGGAATTTGAGCCAACCTTTGTGCTTGACTTATAACCAATAGACTGAAGCAGAAGTAATGCTGAATGACTTCTGAGTCTGGGTCAGCAAAGGCTATGAAAGTTCCGCCTGGTCCTCTTGGGGACCTGCTCTGGGGAAACCAGCCATCGTGTAAGAAGTCCAAGTATGGTGAAGCCAACAACCTAGAGAAGCATAATGTGGGCGCTCTGTTAAATACCCCAGTGGTACTTCCAGCTTGATAGCCTGCATCAAATGCCAGCCATGCAAGGGAGCTACCTTAGATGTTCAGCACATTTGAGTCTTCAGATGACTGTAACCTTAGCCAACAACTTACTGCAATCACATGAGTGGCCTCAAAGTAAAGCCTTCCCTACATTCAGTCCTTCCTTAATTACAAAACCACAACATTGTGAATCAGATAAAATGGTTGTGTTTAGGCCTCTAAGTTTTTACTATAATTTGTTGCCTAGCAATAGTAACTGAAGCAAGGTTGTTTTAGAAATTAAATGAGATAATAGACATAGAATAACAAGTATGGTTGTCATTGCTCAATGCAAGGTATATTATCAATACATCCACCTCAAGGTGTTCCCCTGTTGACCAACCAAGAGGCCAGTCTCAGAAGAAAGGATTGTTTTACCATCAAGATTGTCTGATAGGTTAGAATTAGTGTAAGATGTCACAAGGGATTTATTGAGATAGTTAATTATACTAAAGAAGGTACTTAGTTCTCTGTGTCTATTTTTTCTATTATTCACTGAAAATGAAGCAGAGGAACCATGCATATAAAACAATATAATAAGTTAGACTTGTTTGGCTTATAGATGAGAATTTCTCATCCTTGGCATTGCTGACATCTTGGCCTGGGTAAATTTTTGTTGTGGGGATGGGGGTGTCCTGTGAACTGTAGGATATTTAGTAGTATCCCTGGCCTCTATCTACTAGACGCCAACAGTAACCCTCCCCTACAATTGTACACCCAAAAATGTTTCCAGACTTTGCCACATGTCCTTTGAAGGTCAAAATTAATCCCAGCTGAGAACCACTGGTATTAATAGCCATGTTCCAGGTGGTAGTCATGAGTGAAAAGTTTACATGGGTTTTCTAAGATGAAACTGGTATTATTCATGAAGACAGAAGACAAAGTAGGTCTCTATATCTCTGAAGATGGTGTCTTTCCCTTTGTGAAATCTATGGTGAAATTTAAAAAATGTGAGTGTTTGGTATCTGCCAAGCCCTTTCCGAGGGAGACTGGAGTGTAAGGGGAAAGACAGGCTTGTGTCAAACCAGCACATCTTTTCCTGGGGTTGGGAACACCAAGAGCAGAGTTGTATAGAAAACAGACTGGAGCAGTAGTAGGGTCAGTATGAGGGTGAGTAAGAGGAAAAACATAGAAAGGTCTTAAAAGAAAACAAAGTAACAAAATTAGGTCATTGGGGGGTATAGGGGTTCACAGAGGGAGAGGCCAATTACAAAGGCTAAGTATAACTATCCAGGCAGTGTTGAGTACACAGGTAGGGGTGTTGTTCAGTTTTATTTGAAAAGCTGTGTATCCATTAAAACTATCATGTGGAAGAATATGCACACAGTCAGGAAAATATAATTGACATTAATAAGTAAAAAGTCACCTATGAAAAATATTCCCCATTATATTTGTGTAAAAATATGTATGTAATGTACATATGTAACATATATGTGCCTAGAAAACATAACTGCACAGATATATAACATAAATGGTGGTGATTTCTGAATATGAGTTCCTTTAAAATTTTATCCCTTAGAGTTCTCTATGTTTTTCCAATATTTTTGCATTTAGTCATTTTCTTTTAATTAACATATACTTTAGGGGATAAAAAATATTAGCAAGGATTGAGTAGCAGTGCTAACGTCACAGAATGAATAAGAATGGTATATACTTGCCTGACTATCAGGAACTTTTAAAGATAAGAGGGCAAATGTCAAGGGACAATTGATCTCCGGTAATTTTCTCTGTTGGGTAAATTCTTTGCCTCTTAGTTTTGTGTAGTTGCCATATAGGAACTAAATTCAAAGTGATGATAAAATTAATCAGAAAATGGCTGAGTTTGACTTATTTTTTTCTTGTATATACTAGCTTCTTTCTTTCTTTTATTATTATTTTTTTAAATTAGTTATGCTCCATGAGGGGAAAAAAAAAACAAACAAGATGAACTAAGTGCATAGAAATAATACAACTAGGTATAAGTGTCTATTGAATAACTTCTGAGTTATTAAATAAACTCTACTGTGTAGTAGAAATGGGCTATCTTCTCTAATCCTTACAACCTTGCAAGAGGGCTCTTAGTATTCCCATTTTGGAAAATTAGAAAATAGGCTGAAATAACTTGTTTTAATTACACTACTAGTAAGTGCCAGAGTCAGGATTTGGCCCAAGTTTTGTCTGAATCGAAATCCTGATCTTTGTCCACCGTATTATGTTGTCTCTTAAGTAAAAAGAAAAAAACCAAAAACGTATCTTGAATGCATTTATGCACTTTCAAACTCTTCTAGGGAGGAAAAAATCTGAAGCAAAGATGCTTCAGATTTCATTTCTTTTCCTCTAGCCCTTTAAAGAGCCAATTAAATCTACCCTAACATGGATGGGACTTTGGTTTTAGCATTCCAGCCCAGCCTACTCGTTTGATCTGCAAACTCCATCACTGAAGAGTGAAAGTTATCAAATTTCATTTCTTATAACATGCGTTTAGAAAGATATTTTCCCCTCCTACTAGTTAAATTGTCTTGTACTTTGTAAACTGTTTCTATTTTTCAACAATTACATTACAATGTGTTCAACTTTAACTGCCCTGCTGCTCAACCCCTTAAAAACCCAAATAAAGGAATAGTTATATAACCCAGAAACATCAAAAAGTGAATAAAAAGCAGATATTGCTTCACATGGCTCTCTGTTAGCTGAGGACACAAAAGCAATTCAACAATTTATTTTTTATATTTATTATTGTATTATTCTTTTGTTTACCTTGTCATAAGTGGAAGCCTGATAGCATCTGTCACTCTCCCACAATTTAATTACATATACCACATCATTATTTGCTTGGAAATGTCTTTGCTTGCCTAGATCTACCTTATCCACCACCTCCAAGTTCATATAGCATGAGTTTTGTAATTAAGTGAGCGGCAAGCTAGCTACCTCCATCCCTAAATTGAACATTGCATAGTTTTAAAGCACTTCTAATAAACTTCTCAGAGTCTGAATCTCCATTAGTTCCCCATCTTCCCCTGATGACTCAATTGTCTCCTCAGGGGAGAATCTGTTCAATACCAAGAATTACCTTTCCTCCACGAGGGGGGACTTGCAACAATGACTCTAAAACCCTCTTTCTTTCACTCTATGTCTTCAATGAATAATTTATATTTGTGACAATCTGTTTTCTGTCTTTCCTGACTCTAAGTTTTGAAAACCATAGAAAGGATATATTCCCCCCTTCTCATTTCTTTCAGACCGAATACTGAATGCTGCCTATGATCCCATCTGTCCCTTGGATTCACCTTTGTTCACAGTAAAAAAGAAGTAACTAACTTTCCCCCTATTGTTTTAATGTTATTCTTTTCCTATTCAGGTATTTGTTATTCATTAAAATCACCAGAAGCTTTCAAGAAAAATCAGAGAGCATTTTTTTCTTTAGCATTCACTTTTCCTAATAGGAAATGGTATAATGACAATTGTATAAAAGAAAATGCAGAAAAGGATACATAGAATCTGCTCTAAAATCCATTAGTTTATGACTCACATAATATGAAATTGAATAAGCAAATGAAAATGATGGAGACCATAAAAAGATCTGTGGTGGCCAAGGTTGAAAGGGAGGGATAAATAGGTGGCACACAGAGGATTTTTAGAGCAGTGACAATATTCTGTGTGATACTATAATCATGGATACATGTCATTATATACCTGTCTAAACCATAGAATGTACACCAGCAACAGTGAACTGTTAACTATGGTCTGTGGGTGATTATGAAGTATCAATGTAGGTTCATCAATTAAAACAAATGTACCACCTTGGTGGATGATGTTGATAATGGGAGAGGGTAAGTACATATGGGGGCAGAAGGCATATGAGAAATCTCTATAGCTTCCCTTCATTTTAATGTGAACCTAAAACTCCTTTAAATATGTCTTTTTTAATACATAGAACATATATGCATCATTGTTCAAATCTCTGAAGTGACAAAAAGTGGAAAAAAATAGTATTCAAGAGGAACATAGGAAAAGATCATGTAAACACACACAATAAGTTTGAAGTCATCTGTATTTTTCTGCACAAATGATACACTATCCATTTATCATTTTATTACATATTTTAAAATCTGATAGGTGATATACATTGCTAAATCTCTTTTCTTAATTTACTCTAAACAGAGTAGGTCACTCAGAGATCTCTCTGATTTGGGTTGGAGGGTCAATAAGCTTTAAAAGAGCAGAACTGAGGTGACAGATGTTCTCTATTTACTGAGCGTGTACCAGATGCCAGACACTGGGTTAGTGGAGGGACTACAAAGACATACGAGTGCTCTAAAGTGTCTCACGGTCTAACTGAGGAGAGGCAATGAGACAATAAATATGGTACGAAGAAATATATTCTATAGTAGTACACCAACAGTCTATAATTTGGGTACAAAAAGACCTTTCATTTAAATCCCTTTTTCTCATACAAGTACAGCTGACTCATGTCTATGTTGATATAGAAAGTTGAAAATTATTTTATTTCCCTATTACATTATTTAAGTAGAAGTGTTTATTATTAGAATAAATCTATGTGTTTTCTAGAATGAACCTTGGATTTGGAGTCCCATTCATGCACCCTGTTGGGCTGCACCCCGCAGGCCTACAAGGCCTGTACTTGCCCAGTTTCAAGACTGAAGAAAGAGCCCAGAGTCAACAACAGAGATATCAATGGTTTAATGGATGGGGGAGCTTACACGTCTGAAGCCAACCCTGGAGTGACACCCTACCGTGCCTCCTACGGTGGGACAGGACAGGACAGGACAGCAGTACTCACTCCTGGGGGTGGGGGGGAAGGAGAGATTGCTGGTTATGGGAGGAATTGAGCTCAGGTGGGGCACACCCCTCAACACCCCTTTGATAAGAACAGTCACTAGCTGGGGCATGGGGCAAGTATGTAGGAAGATCAGTCTTGTGCATAGGAAGGAGGTGAAGCAGGCACTGGTCAGGCAGGGAATGTACAGAGAGCAAGAGAACAGCCACCTTGAGTGGCCTCATCATACACACTTGAAACCCTACTTGATGGTAAGCGATTCTGTAAAATTGATATTTATTTTGGGGATCTTTGATTATTATTGCATCTTTCTACTCAAAAACCTCCACTAGTTCCCTATTGCTAATAAAATGCACAAGTCTTAGGCAGGCATTCAATTCCTCTAAAATTCAGGTCCACTCTTTTTTTTTCAAATGTTACTTTCCACTCCTGCTTCCCTTGAGCCCTTTGTTTCAGTTAAACAGCATTTTTCTTGTGTTCTGTTCATGCTCAATTCTGTTCTTGTGTTTTCCCATCCTGTTCCCTCTCTCTCGAATATACCACCCTATAACCACATATCCATGTGATTTCCACCCTTTGCTTGACCAACCCCAGTGCACTGTTCTCTCAGCTGAGAGTAATTGCTTGCACTGAAATCTCATGGCATTTAGATGGTGGTCCTGTAGCTTGCACTACAGCTCTCTGGAGTATGAACTTCTCACCTCCCATGATAGACAATGAGATTCGTGAGAGAAGAGCCTGATTTACCGCTGCCTCTTCCTCACTGTCACACATCCAACTGGGACTCATGTGTGTTGAATGAGTGGATGAATTAATTTCATTTCCCAACAGCACATCTTTGAAAGTATTGCATTACTATTAGATTGATTTTATTGGGTTTTCCAATATAAAGTCATATGGGCTATGAAGCAATGGAAATATGAAATAAAACTCGAAATGAATAAAAAGTGTGACATAAACCTACATGAATAGCAAAACAGGCCACAAATAATCCTTTTCATGTGTTTAATAAGAAGAACAGAAATGAAAGAGATACCAGATGAAGTCAAAGATTCAATATTATAACATGTAGGAGAGAAAAAAGAGCTATTCACCTCTTTCCGATGTTCATTTTCTCTGTCCAGAAGAAGTATCCTTATGTGGAAAGGAAGAAAGTTCAAGTGCATTAAAGCTAAGGTTTAAGGTTTAAGGTTAGAGGTAGTCTAATACAGTGAGAAAAGCACTCAAATTTAATAAAGAAACACCCATTCACATCCAGCTCTCTAATATTCTATCTGGAGAACTTATACGATTCACCTGAAATAACTAGGTCAATTTCCATGCATAAAATATGCATTTCAACTGAAAACATATTTCAAGCATTCATGGAGAGGGTCAATAAAGATCATATTGGTGAATGTCCCTAGTAAGTTATAAAACCCCAATGCAAGCGTGAGTGATTATTACTGAAGCAAGAGCTACATTCAAATCATTATGGGTTGGAAATATTTTCTTAACAGAATTAAAAATAAATCTGTGTGATTTAGTCTTAAGAGATAATATTGTACAGCATGATGACTGTAGTTAATATTATTATATTGTATACTAGAAATTTGCTGAGAGTAGATTTCAGATGTTCTCACCACATATATACACAAATGGCAACTATGTAAAGTGATGGATGTGTCCATTAACTTGACTGTAGTAATCATTCTACTATGTATGTACGTATCAAAACATCATGGCAGGGGCTTCCCTGGTGGCGCAGTGGTTGCGCGTCCGCCTGCCGATGCAGGGGAACCGGGTTCGCGCCCCGGTTTGGGAGGATCCCACGTGCCGCGGAGCGGCTGGGCCCGTGGGCCATGGCCGCTGGGCCTGCGCGTCCGGAGCCTGTGCTCCGCAACGGGAGAGGCCACAGCAGTGTGAGGCCCGCGTACCACAAAAAAAAAAAAAAAAAAAAAAAAATCATGGCATACCTAAAATGTAAACAATTTTTATTTTAAAAAGTTAAAGAAAGAACAAGTGTCCTAGTAGCTAGAGCTGGGTGTATAGAGAGATTAAAAATAACAATAAAAATAACATAGATTATAATAGTAATAATCATAACAACAACAAACACAGTAGCTGTAAATATAGGCCACTTTCTACATAACAGGCATTCTTCTAAGGGCTTTATGTGTAGTAACTTGTATATTCCTGTTTTCAGGTGAGTGTATTTATATATATATTTCAAAATTTTTAAACAGAATTTTCTTTTTTTATCCAACAGAATTCCTGATTTATAGAGAAATAGCCCTTTAAGAAACATCGTACTGAGAGAAATCAGAAAGGTGAAACTTAATAGCTCACAGATTTTAGGATATTGACTTTACATTAAATGTATACAATTTAGTGGGAAATAAATTACTAACACACCCTTTTAAAATAGAGATCTGGTATCCAAAGATCGAAAATTGTCATGTTATTTTATAGTTCTTTAAAATAAGAAGGGGGATATAAAATATTTTCACTCTTCTTTGAATCAAAGAATATATATATATATATATATCTGAATCACTTTGCTGTACACCTGAAACTAACACATTGTAAATCAACTATACTTAAATTAAAAAAATTAATTTAAAAAAAAGCATTTAATTCAGTTGCAGCCCCTGATTTGTGGGTAGGCACACTGTTCTCCTGTTTTAACTCAAGCATAAGTTTGTGTTTGCTGATGATTTTGTGTGTTAGTTTTGATTACTGTTATTTCTACCGAACAACTCTGACATCACAGTGCTGGTTCTGCCTCAGCTGAAGGTTGCAGCTGTCTGTGCAGGGATTGTCTATACAGCATTTTGCTATCCATCCCTTCAATAACCCTATTTTTGCTTCATTTCTCTCATTTAAACCTTCATATGAATACCATAGCCTTTCACCTTTTAGGAAAGACAAGAATAGTCCTTCCATCATTTAACAGCTGGTTAGTAAGTTGTAGCTCTTGGTGTGTAGCAGAAATGACTGGGAATGTAGGGGAAATTGCACTGGACAAAGGCTTTGAAGCAGGAAGACCCAATCTCAAGCTTAGTGTCACTTCATTGACCTTGAAAGAATCACCCCCACCATGTTCAATTTCAATTTTTTCATCTGCTATATGGAAATAGACGAGAGCAATCATGACTTCAACACGTTGTTGTGAGAACTGAACAAAGTAGCATGTGAAAGGTCTTGTATTGCACACTAATTACACATAAATATTATTTACTTATGCATAACTAGAAGATTACACAAAAATATTATTTATTACATTATAAAAATGATTCGTATTCTTTGTCTAAGTCTGGGGGAAAAATTTTGAGAATCATCATGTGGGAAATACTTTGGAATTCCTGTGTGTGGGACAGTGAACAGGGTCAAAGTGTCTTTGTTAACATTAACTGAGGACAAAGAAGCACCATTGGGGGTCACAAGGAAGCAGGTGAGGATTCCTGGCTTCATGCCTTCCAGGAAGACCTAAGATGCCTCTGGCTACCTGGCTCCAGAGCAAAACAGCTCATCTTTGGTCTTAACTGCTTTCCCCTGCTTTCTCTTAATCATTTGCTCCTGCATGATTTCCTAATGCTTGACTCATAGCAGATTATTCCCATATCTGGGAAAAGGTACATCTCAGGCATCCATGCTCAAGAGAGCATGCCTTGGATTTGGGTCCAGAAATCTTGGTTTTGAACTTTGGCTCTGACACTCTCTAGTTTGTGAATTTGGCCAAGAAACTCTGTCTTCTCCATGCTTGCTTTCCTCATTTGCAAAAACTTTAAAACAAAACACTTCAGGGAATTCCCTGGTAGTCTAGTGGTTACGACTCTGTGCTTCCACTGCAGGTAGTATGGGTTTGATCCCTGGTCAGGGAACTAAGATCCTGCGAGCTGTGCTGTGCAGGATAAACAACAACAACACAAACAAATGAAGAAACAAAAAACACTTACCATAAAGGATTGAAATAATAGTTAAGTGTGATAACTCATTTAAGGTGCAATTGCCCAATAACACACATTCAAATAAGAGTTAGTCGCTTCAGAAGATGCTGCCATCTCTCAAAACTCTGTAGGAATTCTCATTTGGTATTGCATTCAGAGGACTAAAAATATATATATATATATATATGGTGCTGGGCAAAGATTTATAGTTGTTGCTTTGGAAATATTTTTGATAATCCCCAGCACTGGTTTGTTGGTGAATACTATATTTACTCTAATTACTCCTGTTGCTAAGACCACACATCAGGATGAAAACAGGTGACAAGGCCTGACACAGGTAACTTAGGGTTTGAAGCAGTTTAATTGCTAGACCTTTGGAAATAGAATCAAAGCAAAAACTACCTTTCTTAATAACTTATAGTGAGGGTTAGAGAATCCTAACCTTTGACATAAGGCGTGATCTCACATTGCAAAGATTCTATTTCAGTAATTCTGTGGGAGTCATGAACCTTTATGTCCAGCAAGTTTTCTGAATGAGGCTGATGCTGGTCATCCAAGATCCATGGACCCCATTTAAAGAAGAGATGCTTTATAGATTTGTTCATGGAAATAATAGCAATATATGGAAATGATACAATCTGCTGAAGCATCTGTGATTGCTCATTTCATCATCTTGTGCTATTTTTTCAGGTGCTGAAAGAATAAAAACAAATTCTGATGATGAAACAGCTTTTAAAATACAACAAATCCCTGGCTTTTTATCCCAGATGGTAAAACAAGGCCTACAATACATTTCTAAATTTTTATACATGATTGTCATGCCCTCCAAACTGTATACCAAAATAAATTTAAAATAAAGAGCTAATGCAAAAAGCAAAAAAAAAAGAAAGAAAGAATTTCAAAGTTTAAAGAAAAAGATATATAGTGGAGAAAAATATTCATAGATTTTTCTATATTAAATGTTTTCATACAATAAAAATTGTGTGAGTCTGTTAAATGATAAACCATAAGCCTGGAAAAAATATATAATATATATGAAAGATTAGGTGCAAATATATCCAAAGATATAAATAACTTTTATGAGTAGATGGAAATTTGTGTAAACTGAAGAAAAAAAACTGGGGGAAATACAAGGATAGACATTTTTAAAGAAATGCAAATGTCAAAAAGCATAAGAAAAATGTTCATTCTCATTAATAACATTTCATCTTCTGAGAGGTGGTACAGAACATAATAAAATCCATATTGGAATCTTCAGTCTTTTCCTCTTCTTGGTTACACTTAGCACAGTTTGGAAGATGAGAATCAAGCAAGCTTTCAAAAGTTGGTATTGGGCTTCCCTGGTGGCGCAGTGGTTGGGAGTCCGCCTGCCGATGCAGGGAACACAGGTTCGTGCCCCAGTCCAGGAGGATCCCACATGCCGCGGAGCAGCTGGGCCCGTGAGCCATGGCCGCTGACCCTGCGTGTCCAGAGCCTGTGCTCCGCAATGGGAGAGGCCACAATGGTGAGAGGCCCGCGTACCACAAAAAAAAAAAAAAAAAAAGTTGGTATCACCTGAGGTGAGCCCTGAAAGGTAGATAGAAGTCAGTGAGATGAGGACAAACTTTCCAGGCAAGAGCAGATACACTGCAGAATGAAATTCTGTGAAAGAAGCATATAAATGCATGGGGTTTAGGATCGTTGGAGTGTGAAGTGCAGGCAGAAGTGCCTGATGCTGAAGCTGAGAGGTAAGCCAGGTTATTAAAAAAAAGTCCTGAATAGCATACTAAGGATCTGGACTTGTAATGTAGGTGGGAAGACATTAAAACAAAAAACAAATGGAAAAGAAAAACAAAACAGAACAGAGCAAAAGCAAGGGGTTGGAAAAGACCAGACCATCTATGAATATTTCTATCTTTACTTCTTTATCCCTTTATCCATTTGTGCATTAAAAGTTCATTGAGAACTAACAAGGTGCTTCATAATTTTCATAATTTATGAGTCCAATGTCTTTCTATTTTTTGTGTTTGTTTCCCCCCCTCCCTCAGTGAAAGTCATCATTGTTAGAATAGCTTCCACAATCCAACTCAAACTCAAATGAAAAGGGAATCAGATAAATCTGAATTTATAATTTATATTATTTATTATAATTTAAATTATTTATTTATAATTTGTCTTATTTATAATGAGATAAATTTGAATTAGGTGTAGAGAGAAGATAAGAGGTTATTGGTTTAAGTTTTGTTTCACTTTAATCTTAGAAGCTACATCACCACTATGGAATGAAAGGTATCTCCCCACCCACAAAGCCCCCCTTAAACCAAACAGCCCCCTCTCCCTCCTCCTTCAAATCTCTGTCCTATGGATATTTATCATCCAGGAAGGAAGAAGAATTTAGTAATCAATGCATTGCTTTTAAGGATAAAGGGAAAATTCCTTATGAGCATGGAGGCCTCATAAGACTGTCCTACTATTCTGTAGTGGAAAATTCTACTTCCAGGATGAAGAGTAATATGGATGACTCTCGGGTTACCCCCATCTTATAAGAAAATATTTGCAAGTGGAAGTAAAACTGCTGAGAACTAAAGAATGTAATTCCTGCCACTGGCACCATGAGCCAAGCTAAACATGGAGACATGGAGACTATGCAGTCAGTTTCCCACGAGGACTAGGCTGGAAAACCTGAGTCCCTAAAAGAGCTAAGTGACATTCAATAGTGACATTCTGCAAAAACTACAAGTAACCCAATCAAAAAATGGGAGGTGTGGATGATTCAACATTGGGTGTGTTAATTTCCTAGGACTGTTCTAACAAATTTACACAATATGGGTGACTTAAAACAACAGAAAAGTATTTTCTCAAGTTCCGGAGGCTGGAAGTACTGTGTCTCTGTCTCCATTGTTACATCACATGGTGTTCTCCCTGTGTGTCTCTTCCTCACTTTATATAAGTACGCCAGTTATTGTGGATTAAGAGCACATCCTACTCCAGTATGACCTCTTCTTAACTTGGTTACATCAGTAGAGACCCTTTTTCCAAATAAGGTCACATACACAGGTACCTGAGGTGAGGACTTAAACATATTTGGGGGGAATACGATTCAAGTCAAAACATCAGAAATTATTTATCTTCTGGATGAAAGCCAATATGCTCTTATTTGACCTATGTGTACCTCATGGGTTCATTGGTAGTCCCTATTAGGGGGGATTCCAGAGGAAGGGAGACTTTTATGCACAGTCAATATGGTAGGCAGGGGCTTAGGTCAGATTTAATGCAATTGAGAGAAAAAGAGATTGAATTTTTACTCTGTGTGTTATAAAGAAGTCATAGTGATTACAAGGAGAGGTGAAGTCAGGGGGTTATTCTCCACCATTGTAAATGACAACCTATCTCCTGTTAATGTGCAGTATTGACTCCCTGAGTTCTGGGGAGTAACGCAATGGTGTGGCTATCAACGGATACCCCACCTTGCATTGTTTCTCAGAACTAGACAAAAGCTCAGAAGACCTGGGTTCTCTTCTGCCACTTACTAGGGGTGTTACCTCAGGGTAGTCACTTCATTTCTCCATGTCTTAATTTCATCAGCTAAAACTCTAGGTCTAAAATTGCCTATCCTGCCTAGCCTAGCCATTGGGTTGTAGAGATGCTCAGTGAAGATAATCCATGGTAAAGACCAATGTAAAATTTAAAACACTATGAGAATGCTTAAAAATTGTACACATTTTGGGTGTTTTTTCCCCTTACATCTTATTCCAAAAATAACTTGAGAACATAATAATTATTTTTTCACCTAGGAATATGACTTGTTTTGAGATGTTATTCTACTCCAGCTAAATTATCATTAAGTTGTTAAGCCCAAATGCTGTCCCTTAAATCTTGACCCAGGATAATGATGAGAAAACCTGTGGCACAATAATAATGATGACGACGATGATGATGATGATGGTGATAAAGTTCATGTGAGACTCACCCCTGTGTCCTTAAGTCCATCAGCATAATGCTATAAATTGCTTTTAACACAGCTGACACATTCTAAAATGCAAATACCTAGTTATTTAAACATAGTCACAATTAATAAATCTCATCCCAGTGCCAGGAAAGAGAAGCCTGCATTTGGTCTCCTAGATGATTCATAATAGCCAAAGACGTGAAGGTGGCAGTGCCAAAGTCAGTTTTGGTAATGATATAGCTGTGATTTTGAATTGCATGCATTTTAAAGCAAGCTTTAAAATTCTGAACTCCTAGATATTTTCTACAAACTTCTACTTCATTGCACATGTAAATCTTGCTCACAATACATTTCTTAGTGCTTAATTTTAAAAAAATACGGATTATTACAGATCATTATTATGGATTATAGAATGGATGTATAATAATATAGACCACCAATTCAGAAACTTTCTAAATGATTATTAGACTTTAAAAAATAATTTGGCCAAGGGAAATGATATACTAAGTTAATGAATCCCTAATGTTAAACACATTTTTCTTCCTGTAATGTCCTACCAAGCTAGGCTATGGAATTTTATTTTTAAAATGTACTACCAATTGAATTTTGCTAGAATTTTTTTAAACTTTTCTCCATTTAAAAGTTGTAAATAAGGCTGGGGTGAAGTTTCTTTTTTATGCTGTGTTTGGCTAAAATGATTGAGCTAGTATCAAAAATGTACTTGCAAGATTTTGCTTTTTTTTTTTTTTTTGGTATGATTGGAAACGATTTGTGTAGCATGTAAATAATTTGTTACTTAAATGTTTGAAAACACTTACTGTAAAACACTGCCTAAAGCAGACATATTTTGAGGTAATTTTTGACAGTCTTAAATTGTCTCCTTTTCATTGATCTGTTCAATTTTTCTACTTTTTTGAATCAATTTACATAATTAATATCTTGCTGAAAATTATGCATTTTCTTGAGATTTTCAAATTTATTAGCATAGATTTGAATCCACTTATACTTTAAACACCTTCTGTGTCTATTGTTATATTCATTTTGTCACCTCTAATGTTTGAGTACTCTTTCATTATTCTTGATTAAATTTTCCATAATTTATATTCTGGCTCAAAGCCATGTTTTTATCTTTTCTTAATTTTTATTGTTTTTATTCCTTTCCTAGAAAGCTAAGAAAATTTCTCTTTTTTTTTCTTTTACTACTTCACTATTATTAACTATTCAATCTGCTATCCACTGCAGCAACTATCACTTTCCATGAGTTTAAAATCATTTTGACAAAAATGCTTTCTTTTCCATCTAAAGTTTCCTAATTTCATACTATGCCTTCCATATAACTATTTTTTTGAGTTTTATAGTTGAGTTAAAAAATACATAGACCTCTCATGTTATAATACCGATGAGTATAGAAAATATAGTTACTTCATATTCTGTAAAAGATGTGAATGTTTTCATGAATCTCCAACTGCTGATAGCAAAAGAAATAAAATCACTGAATGTTAGTCCAATACAATAAATATAGTGTGATTTATCATTACTGGACTTTTAGGTAAAATGACTAATCTTTCAAGTTTCTAACCATGTTTTCTTCTCTTCTCCAAGATGACACCTGGATTATGAGCATGCTTATGTGATCAGAATATTGAACTTCTTCATCCACACAGTACCCTCCAATTTCTTCTAATCTCTGTACAAAGAAACTGAGTCTGTTGCTTGTTCAGGTGACCACTGAGCTACAACCTGCCCAGTCCCTGGAGTTTGGCTCCAGAAGATGGTGACTGGCTTAGTTCAACATGTGGTCCTACTCTCTGTGTAGACTTTACTGATGGCGGGTGTGTGTGTGCCAGCTTACAACAAAAAAATCTAAATTGGAAGTGACTTCCAAAAACAGTATGATACTTGCCTTGGTGAATTAGAAGTTTTCTATAGTAGCTGTTCTTAGTTATTATTTTTTTCAGAATATATTTGGGGGAATGTCGTTGTTATAGTTGTATGTTAAATATATGTATACATGTTTTTTCTCTACTATCTTACCTTCCCACAGCTATGCTTTCTTTTGAAAATAGTACAGTTATGCCAACAGTGATAGCATATTGATAATAGGGTTGCTTATTTTCTCTACCCACACACAACTCTCTTACCTCTAATAGCTCAATGTCTCCTTTCTGGGAAAGACCTCATTCTCTGTTGTGAGGGAAGCATGAAGTCATCTGTATTCTCTTGCCTCTGGCCTGAGGATGGGTACTTGAATAAAACTGACCAAAAGTAAGAGTGCTCCATCCTCTTACCCACAGGAATTTGTACAGGTATGGATTTGTAACCCATTGCAGGTAGACGCTAGGAACCATTATAACATTGAAGAAAGACATAAACTGGGACTTCTTGGAGTCATTTTCCCCAGACAAATGGAAAAATCTATCTGCAGAAGATAAAAGGTAACCCACAAAGAAAATAAAGATGCACAACAATGAAAGACAATTTAGCGAGTCTTGGTGCTATTAATATTATCTGAGCTCCCATCACAACCATGCCCACTGTAGATTTGGTACTAAAATAAAATCTGCCTATGCTTTTTTCAATTGCATGCTAATTACAACATTTTTTTGCATTAAGATACTTTTCATTGGGTTTCCAATACTAATAACGAAAAGAGTTCTCACAAATAAGATTTTTATATTTAAATCGTGTACAATAATATAAGAAGGAAAACCATGATCAAATTTAATGTCCTTTTCAAATATTTCATTGAACTGGTTGTAAAGTCTGGAAATGAATTTGGATTGAGGAGGCAGGGCAAGTTGGAACACAGACCTTCAGCTCTTTATTCAAGTATTGTCTTTGTCTGCTTGATAGAGCAGCCAGGAATCAGTGTGCTTTTACCATTTGCCTCATGTGAGTGGCCTCATTAGGAGCCAGCAAAGAAGAGGTCTTTGCTGGAGGCCAGGTAGGAATGAGGCTGCCCGTGCCAATTAGACCTGGTGAAGAAGGTCCCACTGCAGACTCATTATCAGTTTGGCTCCAGCAGTAAGACTTCTCAATTAAGAACATCAAAATATGCTCCCCACCATTTGCCATATCCTCAGCCCTGTCTCTTGGTCATTTCTAAGTAATAGTAAATCTTTACGAGGATCTATTCTTCTTGTTGCCCACACACTGACTTTTGTACAATTGGGTGTTTGGGGGCAGGACCTTTATTCATTTGTGTTCCCTCTTCACTATAATTTTAACAATTTAAGTTTTAAGACTATGGAGAGAGTTCTTTACAGGTGTACAGTTCTGGTGCATGTTTCTGACGATTTTTATATTCCATTATTCATTTCAAGGAGCAATTGGGGAAAAAAAAAGGTGAAGACCAAATCAACTATATTCACTTCTTTGCTTTGCTTGGAAGTCCCTTGGAGCATTTTGAAGAAGAAAATATTTGAAAACACTTATACCTCCTTTCATAATTATTTGCCTATTCAGCTTTTCTGCCTGTTATTGAGACAATTTGGGCAATTTATATGTTCTGAGAAAAAAAAAGGATCTTTTTCATTGGGATTGTCAAATTTAACAGCAAAGAGTTATACATTTTATTTGCCAATGATATTCAGATCTCCACACTATCTGTTGTTATACCTCTTTCCTATTTCTCATTTTCCAAAAGTTTCTTGTTTTAGTTTTGTGTATCCAATCAGTCAAACTGTACCTGATTCATTAAATTTTACTAAATCAGATCTTGAATTTATTTTTTGATTGACATAAGTTTGTACATTTTATTTTCCATTTTTATTTATTTTGATTAACTTTACTGTTTACTTTTCATTTCTAAGTCTAAAATTAGGTTCTGAATTCCTCCACTTTTAATTTTTGTATAATCACATCTTTTAAAGTTAGCAGTTTTTGGCTAGTACAGCCATGAATCTACTTTATTCAATGATTAGCAAATACTGGATCACTTACATCTTGCCAGCCTCTGGTTAGACATTGGAGTTAAAATGGTAAAAAAAATAAAATAAAATAATAAAATGTTTTATTTTTTAATGAAAATCATAAATAAAATGATAAATGAATAGTTACAAATTGTTAGAAATGTAAAGGAAATAAAAAGTACACTATGAATACAGGCAGGTTTCTAATTTAGATAGAATTGTCTTTAAATTATAGTAGGTGGAGGGAAAGTGCTGGCCAAAGACTTACCATGAGAAGGAACTTCCACAATAAAGGACTTAAGATCAGTGCAGCAGGAGATAAATGAGCAAGGGTGGGTTTGCATGAGATGAAATAGGTAATATATGTTAATTCACGGGACCTTCAGTCCTTCTGTGGAACCCTCCAACTGTCCTCATCATCACCCTTTATTTTCAACTCCAATATATCTTCCATCGTTCTCAAAAGAGGGACATCACTTCTTATATTCCCAGAGAAACACAGAGATGCCAGACAAGACTCCTTGCTAGTATAAAGCAAATACCTTTGTCACTCTCTTCCTTTCACAAAGGAGGAAATGGAATGTGTGCAATGCCCATTCCTGTTTTCATATCCCACCTCCTAGGAACTCAAGTCATTATTTTTAGGATCATTTTTCTCTATCTTTCAATATCCCCTCTCTACTTTCTCTTTCCCTTCCTAGCTAAATCTACTAAAGTTTCCCTCATATAAACCTTTCTTCAAGTTCTCATTTTCTTCAGCTATTGACTTAACCTCCTTCATCCCCTTCAGAGCTAAGCTTTGTTTTAATAAACATTTTAGTATTGATACTTTGTTAAAACTATCTTTTGCATGTTTGCAGTATCCCCCTTGCTGCTAAAATTATTGGGAAATTTTTAGACCTTCACTTACTTCACAGATTGGGCAGATACCTCTTTCTCCCTTTCTTCAAACACACCCCTCACTCAGCATCTAGAACGATGAGGATTTTCTATATATTGTTTGGTTTCTCTTAGTTTATCTTCAGAGTGATTTTTTCATTAATGCCTTCCTCTGTCTGTTAGAACCATGTCTAAACTTCCTTAGGATGTTGGCCAAGGAGGTACCATCTGTATTCTCTCCAGCTTCCTCTGTCACTGCTCCCATTCCAAAACCTAAATTTCAGATACTCCAAGTCATTTCAGTTCTAAGGGTCCTTGCTCTTCCTTACCTCTAGTTTTATGAATTATTTTACCCCTACTCTGAGAATGCTCTCTCCTAAACCAAACCCCAACTATCTCCCATCTGTCTGCTAACTCCTGTATTTCCTCCAAGTCTCATCTTCCAACCCTGCTTCCCCTTGATTGCCCCTTCTCTGTGCTCTCAGAACACTGTGCATGCTCCTCATCATTGCACCTACAACACATATTGATTAACCAGATTTACAAGTTAACGCAATTGCGGAATAGTGAAGAAGTCGTTTCTGAGAGCAAGATGGTTGCAGTGATGGAGGAAAGAATCTCACAGAAACAGAAAAAAAAAACTATTTCCCAGCTGAATTTTTAAGTTAAAATTAAAACCCTGAAATCCCACTAGCAAATCCCCTTAAAGAGCCATTTTTAGAAATTAACTATATCTTAATTCAAATGATATTTAAAGTACATGTAAGTTCTTACAGCATTTCATCTTTTAAAATGGAAGAAACAATCACTTTCAAATGGCTGAAACGACAAGTAATTCAAGGCTGTTTTGTTAAGGAATTGTGAAGGAAACTGGTAAGTTGTTAAGGACGCAGAAAATGACAGGAATAGGTGTTTATTTCACAGATAATACTGCGAACACTAAAAATGCTGTTATTCCAGAAGCACAAAGAACTCAGTTACACACACACACACACACACACACACACACACACACACACACACGTGTACCTATAAAATTCCACTATCTGTTTGTCAAGGCTGAAACTCAGACTGATACAATTAGAATCTCCAGGAGGGTGCATCAAGCACTGATATTTTTTTTAATTCTCCAGTGATTCTCATGTTAAGTTAAGGTTGACAGCTACTGTGTAAAAGTTCTTAAACTGGACTTTACAGACCCCCAAAGGGTTTGTGACTTTAAATGGGAGAAAAAAACAAACACTTTTTTTAAAATAGTAAAATTTCTAAGGGAAATTTAGCTTGCCCTTTTATTATGAACCCAGACAGCTAACCACAGGAGCACACACATTGCTTTGCTACCTAATTTATATTGATAGATAGGGTCAAATTACATTATACAAATTATGCAGATATCTCAAGATTTTTATACTCATTACTACTCTATTATATTATTTATTATACCACCACTAGATATTGCTATTTCATACTTTAAGAAGTACACATTCTGCTGTCTATATTGCAAGTTGCTTTCATGTTAATATTTTGATAATTATATTTAACATACATTCAATAACCTTACTATCTTAAGTGTTTACTTAGTTCTAACGTTATTTTGAGAAAGGAAGGGGTCTATAGTCTTCTCTAGGCACCCAAGGTCCAGATAAAAAAAATGTTCAGAACCCCTGGTCTGGAGCCCTTTCCTTTTCCAGGTGGTCCTTGTTCACAGACAGCCTGTGAACATGGCCAGACCTTCTCCATCAGCTGAGTCATCACCAATCACATGGTAGTCATCACTCTTGTTAGCCCAGGATTTTATGCTTTGGATTCACTGAAAGCATTAATTTCAGTTTTGTCTCTAGATATTTTTGTTAAGCCTTATTGTCTTAAATTTTTAGTCATTTTCTGTTCTTTTATTACTGCATACCAAATGGTGAGATATATCCAGGATATATCAACTTTAATGGCCAGTGTTGGCTTTATTTTCAATGTTGTTTATAAGTTCCAAGCAAATATATTTTCAGGAATGCTTGCTTGGTATTACATTACCAAAACTGTATTCCACAGGGCTTTACTAGCCCAAGGATGCAAATGGAAAAACAATAAAATTTGAAACCTACTTTGAACAAAAAGGTAATGTACTTTCACAGCCTGGTAGTAATATTGCTTTAATGATATTTTCCTGTATGTTCAGCAGATCAAACAAAATATGTTTTACCAATTTTAATTCTGTAAGAAAAGGCTTACTTTCAGTGCAACTGCAGAACACATCAGTGTGGGAGTTTTCTGATGCTAGGTTAGACAAGGTTTCCATCCTTCAAGAGGAGCTGTGGTACTCTTCACAATCATTTCCTTGGACCACCTACCACTTGCCAATATTCCTGGGCTTGATTTACTCTTCAGCTTCCTCATGAACATTGACTCCCCTTTTGGCTACACTCAGAGGTGGTGGTTCTTCTCCTCATCTAGGAGTTGATAGCAACTTGTCCCCAATTTCCTTTTTTAAAAGTAATAATGTTTATTTTATGAATTCTAATGAATAATTAGTATCTTAGTGGATGAGTTAATACATATTAATTAGGATTGAAAATATTTAAACTAATTTCTTAAGATGGTCCTTACAGAATACCATGAAAACATACTGAAATAAATTCTATATTTGAGCATACTTTCATCATAATTCATTCCCTGACTTTCTCTTTAATACTAAAAAATAAGTGATAGTTTCTTGTCATCTATCATAAGAAAGTTAAGGACAGGATGAAGTCATCATGTGCATCTCAAATGAATGATGCTGTATTTATTCTGCCCACATCCAATCCACCTAAGAGCAAGGACATTAACTAGTAAAGATATGGTAGGGGTACCATTTAGGTATAGACTAGCATCAAATTACAAACTAATTAAAATTTGATTCACTAGCTTCTCTTTTTCCTTCTTTTTTTTAGTAATACTCCAGTATTTTAGATTCTGTAAAAAACTGAATTCTTATTAGGCCCTGGAAAAATGGGAAGGAGGGATGAGAAAATCACTCTAATTTATCATTATTGTTTTTATTGCTATGATAATTAACTTTATGTGTTAAGTTAGCTAGACCACGGTATACAGATATTTGCTCAAACATTATTATAGATGTTTCTGTAAAGGTATTTTAAAAAGGAGACTAATATTGAAATCAGTAGATTTCAGTAAAGCAGATTACCCTTTACAATGCGGATGGATCTCATCCAATCAGTTGAAGGCCTGAATAGTAAAAGACTGATATACCAGAAGAAAGGGGGATTCTGTCCATAAATTGCCTTCAGACTCAAACTGCAGCACTAACTCTTCCCTGGGTCTCTAGCCTGTTGATCTACTCTGCAGATTCTGGACTCACCAGGCTTCACAATGGCATGAGCCAATTCCTTAAGATAAATCTCTCTCTCTTTAGCTCTCTCCCTCTCTCACTCCCTCTCTCTCTGTGTATACACACACACACATGCACATATAGACACATACATCCTATTGGTCTGTTTCTCTAGAGAACTTTAACTCAAACACTTGGCACTATCTAAAACCCCATAAAGAAGATTATTTCATTAATACAATCGAATGTGTGATAGTAGGTGCATTTTATTACACCAGTTAAAATTGAGTGTATGTGAAATGAAATAAGATAGACACAGAAAGATACATATTGCATGACATCAGTTACATGTAAAATCTAAAAAAAAGTCAGACTTAGAGAAACAGAAAGTAGAATGCTGGTTGCCAGGGGCTGGAGGTTAAGTAGGAGTGATAGGCAGACATTAGTCAAAGAGTACAAACTTTTAGTTTTATAACTAAAATGAATTTGCTCTGGAGAGCTAACATACAGCATGGTAACTATAGTTAATAATAATATATTGTATACTTGACATTTGTTCTTAATTGTCCTCACCCCCCCCCAACACACACAATGGTTACTATATGAGGTGATGAATATATTAATTAGTTTGATGGGGATAATTATTATACAAGGTATACTTTTATCAAAACAGCACACTGTATACCTTAAATATATACAATTTTTGTCAATTACACCTCAAGAAAGCTGGAAACTTAAAAAGCTGGAAAATAGAAAGGAAATAAAAATTATGTCTAGTTTGGTAATTAAGAAAAAGAGTCTCCAGAAATTACTATGGTATATCTTTATCCTCTCACTACCCCCTGCTCTGCATAGTCCCCATTTTAGAGATTTCTATTTCACTGGTCTGATAGTATAAGCCAACAATTTAATTATTCATTAAACAATCATTTATTGTGTGCCTTCTATGTGCAGGCTCTATTCTTACAGGTAGTAACACCATGAGATGAGGTCAGACATTTTCTTGTGGAACTTATATTACAGTCACAGGCATAGATATTACACAAATAAAGAAGTAAGGAAAATAGACATAGAATCAATCTAAATGTCAATTGATAGATGAACAGGTAAAGAGTATGCAGTATATATATACCGTGGAATATTACTCAGGCATAAAAAAAGAATAAAATAATGCCTTTTGCAGCTACGTGGATGACCTAGAGATTATCATACTAGGCGAAGTAAGTAAGAAAAAGACAAATATCATATGATATCACTTATATGTGAAATGAAACAGAAACAGACTTAACAGACATAGAGAACAGACCTGCATTTGCCGAGGGGGAGGAGATGCGGGCGAGGGATGAATCAGGAGTTTGGGGTTAACAGATGCAAACTATTATATACAAAATGGATAAACAACAAGGTCGTATTGTATGGCAGGGGAACTATATTCAACATCCTGTAATAAACCATAATGGAAAAGAATATGAAAAATTATATGTATATATGTATGTATAACTGAATCACTTTGCTGTACACTAGAAACTAACACAACATTGTAAATCAACTATATTTCAATAAAAAGAAGAAGTAAAGAAAATAATTATAAATGATGGTATTTAAAAAGACATAAGCAGGATGCCAGGAGACAGAAAAATATAAGAATACTTTAAACTGTATTTTGGGGGGAAATTTTCTTTAATAGAAGGAGATGAGAACTGCTTACAGAGGCCACAAAAGTCCAGTCAGGAGCAGAGCCAAAGGAAGAACATTCCAGGCACTTAGAACAGCAAGTACAAAGCACCTGGGATAAGGCAGAGCTTGACATACCTAATACTCTAGTGAAAGTTTATGAATGAAGGAAGGAGGCAATGGTTCAAGATACAGGGCATTCTGGAGCATGTCGTGTGAAGCAACTGAAGGATATAAAGCCCAGGAGAGTTGAGGATCTAATATGGTATTGCAAAATTACTTTTGCTGTATGGATAACACACTGGAGGAAGGTAGGAATGTGGAGGGGGTGGGGTCAGTTAGTTGACTATAGCAGTAGCTCAAGCAAGAGATAATGGTGATCTAAAGTTTGGTATTGGGAGTGGATCTTTATATGGTACTCTTATTCTACAAAGTGCAAAAACTATCTCTGAGTGTCCCAGAAATGCCCCAACAGATGTGATGTTTAATGCTTAGAAGTAGTGGCACATCCAGAGAAAATAGCCTTAAAGTCCTAGGAGAGAAAAGAAGAGCAGACCAGGAGGTGTGCCAGGGTTTTCTTGATCCAATTCACTTGAAGGAATTCAGGTACAGAATTAGTGTGTTATAAATTTGCAATCTGACTATAATATCTGAGTGATGGCCCGATGAGATAATCTGTATCGGTTCAGAATATTTTAGCTAAAAAAAAAGTGTGCCGGAAAACTTGATTACAGCGGCTTAAACAAAGAGATAATTATTGTTCTCATGTAAAATGAAATTCAGAGGTAGTTGGCCATTGGGTGGGGTCAGTAGCCCAGCAATATTAGAGCCAATGTACTCTTTGCCTTTCTCTTATGGTCATGATATGGTTGTCGTAGCTCCAGCCATCATATCTGCAATATCTGTCTTCAAAACATGAAAAGGGAGAAAGTGAAGAGGCAGACTATTGCCTATCTCACCTGCAATATTGGTGCCAATCTGCCAATGCCTTAATGCAAAGATGCTTGGGAAGGGATCTTAGTGTTTATACCGTTTGTCATAGAGCTTGTAAGGGATAAAAGAGGCTGGAAAAACAGTGGATCTACAGATGTCAAACTTGATTTGAGGTTTTATTCTAAGTTAATTGTCCCAATATTGTTGCACTGTGTTTTTATTACATGTCACTACATAAATCAGAAAAAGAGTTAAAATTTAAATACAGATGGGCTTAGTATCAAATTATGGTTCAAACTATGCAACTTTTTGATCTTTTTCAAGAGATACATCCTCTAGACTTTGGTTTCTTACTTTATGCATTTTTATAATAAAGAATAAAAGATGGTGTTTATCAAGGACCTAGCAACCTATTACCTGATAAATGATAGTTCCATTTTTCTCTTCCATGTATCTATATACATCCCTAGCACCCTGTTTCTATTTTATAAAGCAAGTTAGAGTGTAAATGTAATTTTAAAAAAACAGTAAATGACTCAAGCTTAAATTTGGATGAAACCAAGTCTTTCTGCATGTGTTTCTCAGTCTGTAAAATGATGAAGTTAGTCTGGATTGTTCCTTCAATTAACTGCAAAATTTAGACTTACCTATTTCTAGGTTATATATTTCAAGACAAAACAAAATAAAAAACACATTTATTAAATCTTAGGGGGGTTGTATCTGGTCATCTGGGTGGAGCAGATTACAATATGGGGCAGTGAATTTGATCCTGAATTTATTGCATACAAAGCAAAAAGGATAATATGTTGTTTGAATGTACTGAAAGAGAAAGAAGTTCACTTTGTCTTTGGATACACTTTTTTTTTTTACTGGAACTAAATCCAAGTTGTAAGATATTTTATGAGTCCTTGAGCAAAAGGCACTGAGAAACAGAGTGGATAATATCTTTGAATGTATTTTTACACAACATCAGAATGCAGTTCAGGTGACTGAATCTGAGAGAAAATATCTCTAGAGACATAGAGAATTACCAGTAAATTTTAATGGTAAAAGCAATTGTGTGTTGGCCTGCAATAATGTGACCCAGATACTCTCCTGAAGCATGGTTCAATACACTGATAGCCTAGCTTAATACAGAAATAAAAATAGAGGCAGTTTCTTATAGAAAGGGAAATAGCATTTGCCCTGAGCTATTCACCAAAACTAAGAAAGATATTAAACAATTAAATCATCCTTTCTATAAATTCCTTCCTTAATTCAAGGTGATATTATGAGGTTTTTGAAATCCTTTTTGAGCTGACTTAGCATCTCTCATATTCATTCAGTTTATAAAAGAATATTATTAACAACTATGCACTAACAAATTAGATTCCCTAGATGTAATGGGGAAATTCCTAAAAACACACAAGTTACCGAAACTGACTCAAGAAGAAATAGAATGTTTGAATAGGCTTACTACAAATTCTTAATATTACAGTGATTGAATGAGTAATCAAAACCTTTCAACAAGGAGAAGTCCAGGATCAGATGGCTTCAGTGGTAAATTTTAACAAATATTTAAAGAAGAATTATTAGTAATCCTTCCCAAACTCTTCCACAAAATAGAAGAGGAGGGAATACTTCTAACACATTCTATAAGACAAATACTACTATGATAACAAAACCGGACAAAGACAATAGAAGAAAAAAAAATAAAGACCAATATCCATTATGAATATAGATGAAAAAATTCTTCAGCAAAATATTAGCAACCCAAATGCAAGTGTATTAAAAAGCTTATACACCAAAAATAAAATTATACACCATGACTAAATGGAATTTATCCCAGGAATGTAAGTAATGAATGTAAATAAGTAAGCATAAGAAAATCAAGTAATGTCATGTACCACAAAAATAGAACAAAGTGAGGGGAAGCACATGATCTTCTCAAATGACAGAAAGAGCATTTGACAAAAGCCCACACTCTTCCTTGATTAAAAACTAGGGATCTCCCCCAAAATGAAAAAAAAATCCATGGCTAATATCATACTTATGGGTGAAATACTGAAAGCTGTTTTTCCTAAGATGAAGAATAATACAAGGGTATTTTGCCACTGCTATTCAATATTGTACTGTATGTTTTAACCAGAGCAATTTATAGAAGGAAAGAAAAAGAGAAGGAGGGAGGGAGGAAAGGGGGGAAAGAGAGAAAAAGAGAGAGAGAAAGAATCTAGCAATAATAAAAAAAATATTGAAAATAACATGTCATCAAGCATATGGAGAAATTAGAACCCACATATATTGCTGGTGGAAATCTAAACAGTTTTATCCTCTGTGGAAAACTGTCTTGTGGTTCCTCAAAATGTTAAACATAAAATTACCATATGACCCAGCCATTGCACTCCTAGGTATATACCCTGAAGAATTAAAAATAGGTATTCCAATAAATACATGTACACACATGTTCATAGCAACACTATTCACAAGAGCCAAAAGGTAGAAACAATCCAATATCCATCAATTAATGAATGGATAAACAAATTGTTATATATATGTGTGTGTGTGTATATATATATATATATATATATGAAATATCATTTACCAATGAAAAGGAATCAAATATTGATAATGTGCTACAACATGGATGAATGTTGGGGAAAAATATGCTAAGAGGAAGAAGCCAAACACAAGAGGTCACGTATTTTATAATTCCATTTATGTGAAATGTTATTTTTTAAAAATTTTTATTGGAGTATAGTTGATTTACAAGTTTGTGTTAGTTTCTGCTGTACAGAAAAGTGAATCACTTATACATATACATATTGATATAGCCACACTTTTTTAGCTCCTTTTTCCATATAGGTCATTACAGAATATTGAGTAGAGTTCACTGGGATATATAGTAGGTCCTTATTAGTTATCTATTTTACATCCAGTAGTGTGTATATGTCAATCCCAATCTCCCAATTTATCCCTCCCCCTGCTTTCCCCCAGTAACCATAAGATTGTTTTCTGTATCTATGACTCTATTTCTAACAGGTAAATCCATAGTGACAGAGAGAAGATTGATGGTTCTAAGGGATTGTATAAAGTAGATGGGATAACTGCTTTATGGGTATGAGCATTCCTTTGGGGGTGATGAAAATGTTTTGAAACTTTCAGAATTAGATAGAAGTGGTGGTCATATAATATTGTGAATGTACTAAAGTCTACTGAATTGTTCATTTCAAAATGGCTAATTTTGTGCTATGCATTTTACCTTGATAATTTTTAAAAAATGGACAAAGGATTTGAATATATATTTCTCCAATGAAGATATATAAATGGCAAATAAGCATTTGAAATAAAATTAGTTGTTAGGGAAAAGCAAATCAAAACTACAGTGACGAATCACTTCACACCCATTAGTTTGTGTGTAATAAAAAGACAATTTTAAGTGTTGGCAAGTTTGTGGAGATTTTAGAACCTTCATGCTTCTTTGATGATAACGTAAAATTGTATAGTCTTTCTGAAAAACAATTTGGTAGTTTTTCAAAAATATATAGAGATACCACATGACCCAGAAAATCCAGTCCAAGCATAAACTCAAGATACCTGAAAACATAAAACGTACTCAACAAGACAACTTATCCACATAACAACATATACAGAAAGGTTCATAGCAGAATTGTTGATAATAGCCAACAACTGGAAACAATGTAAATGTCTATCAACTGATGAATAAATAAACAAAATATGTGTATTCATGTAATGGAAAAATATTTAGCCACGGATGAACTTTGAAAATAGCATACTTAGTGAAAGAAGCCAGACACAAGGCAATGTATTTCTTCATTCTATCTATATTAAATGTCTAAAATGGGCAAATCCATAGTGACAGAATGCAGATGAATGATTTCCAAGGGTTGTGGGGGAGAGACATATGGAGAGTGACTGCCAGTGGGTAGAAGGGTTCTTTTGGGGGTGATGAAAATATTTCGATATTATATAGTGGTGATGGCTGCAAAAGATTTGTGAAACAAGAGGTCACTGGGTTGTACACTTTCAGAGGTTAAATACTGTGGCATGTATATTTTAATTGAATAAAGTCTCAAAAAGTTAAAGGTCTTCATTAAATCTCCCTCACTCCCCCCAAATCCCCTCCATCATTACATTTTGATATTGTTGAGCAGAAAGACAGATTTTAAAAATTCACAAGCTACTTAATCCCTGGTGACATTCTCACAAACCCCAAGTAAGCTAGCATAGTCTGATTCAAACCTCCTTTTTATTCTGACTCTGATGATTAGTAAAATTCAATATTTGTGTCCATATACATAGTATTACGTGTGTGGTGATTTACCTAACTACAAGTACTGAGACTTTACCATAATAATAACAATTCAGTGAAACAATTATGCCACTGATACAGGGAGAAATCCCTTGCTTTCTTCCATAGATCCACATGGTTCCTTGTTGACCACCCTTTCCTTCCTTCTCCTCCAGTCTGTTGGTTGGGGCTATTGGGTTCCTGAGGACCCCTACTTATTCCCTGGTTCTGGGTTCTTTTTATCTCTAATCAGTTACTTCAATAGGTGATAAAACACACACACACACACACACACACACACACACACACACACACACACACACGATGGTAGGAGAGTCACATAGAACTCTGCTGAAATCTCAGCTCAGACCCTTACCAGCTAGGTGAGCTCAGTGAAAGCATTTAAACGTCTCTGTTACTTAGTAAGAATACCCACCTCATAGACTTGGGATAAAACCAAATGAAATGTGTTTGATCCCTATCAGAGTGTCTGGCATACAGAAAAATACTTCTCATGCCCTACATTTACCTAGCTGCATTCAGGGCAACACACCCAAATCCATGACATGGCCAAATCCACAAAACCTGCATTATTCCTAATTGTAGTATGGAAAATCATACTAGACTATAAAACTATGAGAAAACCTCTACCTTGACCAGGCTGATACAGGACTATGACCAAATAAAGCTTGCTTATTCTTCCTGAGGGCACCTCAGGGCAATACAGCAGAGAAAAGCCACTAGAAAGGGTGGCTGCTAGATTACCCAGACAATTGTGCAGGAACAGTTAATTCTCAAAGCTGCAGGGCTTGAGAAGAGGATGATATCAATTTAGCTTTGGGAATGCTGCCAGAATGAAGGTAGAAAACTGAAGTGAGTTGATGCTTTAATCTGATGAAAGATTTCCATCAGATTAAATTTTCATCTTCCAAATTTAGAATGAAGAACAGCATGCTATTTCTCTGAGTAGACCTTAAAACAGTGTGAGTAAAATAAAATTTGCTCCACATGCTTGCCAGCATTCTAGTAGGTGTGAAATAGTATCCCATTTTGGATTTAATTTGCATTTTCCTGTTGACTAATTATGTTGAGCACTTTTTTATGTGCTTATTGGGCATTCCTATATCCTTTTGGGTGAAGTTCATTTTGAAGATGTTTGACCATTTTTATTGTGTTTTCTTTTTCTTTTTTATTTATATCAATTCTCTATATATCAAAGGAAGTCAATAGAAGTCTTTCAAAGAAATATACTATAATATCCTATCCTAGTCTGTGGTTTTCATTTCACTTTATTTTCTGCTTTAACACTTTTTAAATCATGGTGAAATACATAACAATATTTACCATCTTTACTGTTTTTAACAGTTCAATATTATTAGGTATATTCACATTGTTGTATAATCAATCTCTAGAACTTTTTCATGTTACAAATCTGAAACTATACTGATTAAACAACCACTCCTTATTTCCTACTTTCCCTGTCCCCTGGCTCTCACCATTCTACTCTGTTTCTATGAATCTGACTACTCTAGATAATTTATGTAAGTGGAATTGTACTATATTTCTCTTTTTTGTGACTGGTTTATTTTACTTAGGGTAATGTCCTCAAGTTTAAGCTGTGTTGTATCATGGGTCATAATTTCCTTCCTTTTTAAGGCTGAATACTATTTTATTGTATGTATAGGTCACATTTTGTTTATTCATCCATCAGTGGACACTTGGATTGCTTCATCCTCTTGGCTACCACGAATAATGCTGCTCCGAACATGGCATGCAGATATCTCTTTCAGTCCTGCTTTCAATTCTTTTGGATATATACCTAGAAGTAGCCTTAGTGGATCATATGGTATCTCTATTTTAAATTTTTTGAGGACCCACCATGCTATTTTCCATAGCAGTTGCAACATTTTTCATTTCCACAAACAGCGACCATTCTTGTCAACCCTTGCTATTTTCTGGTTTCATTTTTTGGTAGTAGCCATCCTGATGGGTATAAGGTGATATCTCATTGTGCTTTTAATTTGCATTCCCCTAATGACTAGCAATGTTGAACATCTTTTTACCTGCTTGTTAGACATTTGTATATCTTCTTTGGAGATATGTCTATTCAAGTCCTTTGTCCTATTTTTAATTGGATTATTCATTATTTTCTTGTTGTAGTTAACCTGTAAGTTGTCTTTATATATTCTGGTCATTAACCTCTTATCAGATAAATGATTTGCAAACATTTCCTCCCACTTCTTATGTTTCCTTTTCATTCTGTTGATTATGTCCTTGATGAACAGAAGATTCTAATTTTGATGTACTCAAAATTATCTATTTTTACTTTGGTTGCCTGTGCTTTTAGTGCTATATTTAAGAAATCATTGCCAAATGTAATACCATAAAGATTTTCATATGTTGTCTTCTAAGAGTCTTATAGTTTCAGCTTTTATGTTTAGGTCTATGATCTATTTCGAGTTAATATTTGTAGATAGTGTAAGATAAGAGTCCTACTTCATTCTTCTGAATGTGGATATCTAGTTTTCCAACACTAATTGTTGAAACTGTTCTTTCCATCATTGGAAAAAATAATTTGACCATACATGTGAGGGTTTATTTCTTACCTCTCTATTCTATTCCATTGGTTTATATACGTGTCTTTATACTAGTACCATATGTTTGATCACTGTATCTTTATAATAAATTTTGAAATCGGGAAATGTAAAACCTCCAACTTTGTTCTTCTTTTCCAAAATTGCCTTGTCTATTCGTAGTCTTTCAAAATTCTATGTGAATTTTAGGATGAATTTTCTTTTTTTGCAAAAAATGCCTTCGAGATTTTGATAGGAATTTTATTAAATCTCTAGATAACTTTGGATAGTATTGACATCTCAATAATTTTAAGTCTTTTAATCTATCAGCACTGGATGACTTTCCTTTTGTGTGTGTATCTTCTTTAATTTCTTTCAGTGACGTTTCATAGTTTTAAGTGTACAAATCTTTCATCTCCTTGGTTAAGTTTATTCAAAAATATTTTATTCTTTTTGATGCTATTGTAATTTTCTTTGTGATTGTTCAATGCTAAGGTGTAGAAACACAACTGACTTTTGTATGTCGATTCTATATCCTGTAACTTGACAGAATTCATTTATTAGTTCTAAAAGTTGTGTGTATGTGTGTGTGTGTGTGTAATCTTTAGTGTTTCTAGTTATAAGATTGTGTCATCTACAAAGAAAGATAATTTTATTACTTTGTTTCTAATTTGGACGGCTTTTATCTTTTTTATATCTAATTGCTCTGGCTAAGACTTTCGATACTATGTTGAATAGAAGGGGTGTAAGTAGGTATCCTTGTCTTGTTCCAGATATTAGAGGAAAAGCTTTCAGTCTTTTACCATTGAGTATGATGTTAACAATGGGAATTTTTTTCTTTTTCACCTTCTAAAAATATGTCATATTTTAGCACCATTTTAGATTCACAGCAATATTGAACTGAATGTACAGAGATTTTCCATATATCCCCTGCCCCAATACATGGATAGCCTCCCCCATTATCAACATACCCCAGTGTTGTGGTACAGTTGTTTCAACTGATGTATGTAGTCAGGATGCAAAACTGTTCCAGCATGATAAGAATCCCTTGTGTTGCTTATTTCTGATGACACATGCCCCTTCTCACCCAATTCAATCCCAATCCTAAATCCTGGCAACCACTAACCTTTCTCTATTTCTTGGCTACATCAAGATAATAACACTGTGTGTAACAATAGTCCATTCCTTTTTCTTGACAATATGTCCCATTTTTCTTCTTCCTCATATATCTACTAATTTTTATTGTTTACTGAACACTGTGGGAACACATTTTAGATACTGTTACTTCTGTTATCTCCCTCTTAAGTGTTAATATGTGTAAAAGAAAGCAGTAAAATTACAAGACGATAACCTTGAGCTTGAACTTATATAAGGTTGAATTTCAGCTCTGTTAAGGCAAATCAGTGTGAAGCCCAAGGTGTTTTTCATGCCCCTCTAACTAGGAGGGACTAAATTTCAAACTGTTACCCACAACATTAGTTGGCGGTAAACAAACCTCCTTCTCAGGTTTCTCTGGCTTTTGACTGTCATATATCATGGTGTTCCCATGCCACTGAATCCTCTCTGCACCCTCACCCACCATGCTTGCAGAGCTCAATGCTCAGCCAAGGACTTGGGAGATTTTTCTGTATACAATTTTGTGATTACCCCACTGTGCCATCTTTATTTCTTTAATTTGTTTCCACCCCAATTTTCACTCTCTCACTTCTTTTAGCTCCATCCTGTTAATGCAAGACAATAACAGTGTGTACTTGTGCTTAGTCTCTTGTTACCCCCTTATTATGGGGGCATGCAGCAAAACTATATGAACGTGGATCTCAATGAGGGGGCTTCCCTCCTTTTAAGAAAATGACTTATTCCTGTTTCTGTCTACCTGTGTACATTCTCTACTACTTTAGAATAGCTTAAAAAATATTTTTCTAGCATTTATAATTCTGTGTGTGGGTGAATTATTTTGGTAAACCTACTCTGCCATTATCAAAATGGGAATTCTAAAAACTGTATATTTTAAATTATACAAGCAAAGCATTTTGTCATTAAAAGTTTAAAAACTGTATAAAGCAAGAAAACATTTTACTCTAATTCCACCTCCTGAAGACATTTCATTATTTATAGATATATGAAACAATTTTAGTTCTGAAAAGACTTCAGAGATTTTCAGCCTAAATCTCTAATAGAAGATTAAGTAGAGAATGAAGTCCTGAAAATATGGACAAACTTATCAAACTACACATAGTAAGTGAAAGAACAGAGACTGAATACAAGTTTTCGAACTACTAATTTAGTGCTCAGTATACTATTCTACAGTTTGTTACTGGTCGAATCCCTTCTACCACACAGATGATACAGTATACGGAATCTCATAGAAACCTATGTATTCAGTTTTATTTAATTTCATAACATATTCAGTATGGTTAGGAGAATGGAACTTTCTAAAGTAATTTCAAATAATTTTCCATGACTCTCCCTGAAAAGGTGGTTCCTATTGATATTTATCAGTTGAGTATGAGAAAGATAAGAATATCTGAGAGAAATGAAGACAAGGGAGGTCATAAAAAGTGAGCCCCTATTTTCTCTTCTGCCCTGTCCCCATAAAACCTTTTTTATCCAAGAATAAGGAAAATGCCATTGGTATTTCAGGACTGTAACACAGAATTATAGAGATTGTACCAAAGAGTTTATTACAAATTAACAAAAGTGAAAAAGATGTTCAAAGATGAAAAAGATTGAAATAATTATACCAGCTCTGATAGTAGAAGCTGGCATAAGAAACCAGACTTGTAGTACATTTGTTTTTTTTTCTTTTTCTTTAATAAACATTTGACATTTTCACCTCATTTCTTTTTATAATTGACAGTACAGAGTGGTTCTGAATGTTGCGATAATTTCTAAAACTAATACTTCTCTCATTTATTTTAGCTTACTCAGATTCCTGACTGTCTCTTTTTGATATCTTTTATTTAACCTTCTTTCTGCTTTCATGGATTCAGTATGAACAGCATTTTCAGTATATTTGAGGATAGCCTATTTCCATTAATAGAAGAATGGCTAAAAATAATTTTAAAGATAACAATAGCAGCTAGCATTTGTAAACCAGTCTATGTGGTGGCCTTCTCTAAATATTATTTTAGTAAATAATTTCAAGAATCTTATATGGTTGTCATAATAACATCCTGATTTTTTTAAACATTTTTATTGGAGTATAATTGCTTTACAATGTTGTGTTAGTTTCTGCTGTATAACATCCTGATATTTTAAATGAGGGAGTTAAAGCAGAGTGGAATCTAAAATTTCCCAAGGTCAAATTGCTAGTTAGTGAAAAAACTGAAATACAAATCCAGGACTTTCTGACTCCAAAGCCAATGAACTTAACATATGCTGCCATTGTGTGCAACCTTAAAACAAAACTTCCAAAGACTTTAAATATGTCAGTGTTTTGTCTTGGCTGATACACATTTCCCTGGTGATGATCAAGAATCTGTAATCTCTTGGATGATGGCAGGATCTCCCAGGATAGACTTCACTGAAGAACTTGAGACAATCCAAAATGAATGCCTCCTGACAGACATGCTGATCAATACTCTCTTAGATAACTTCTCTAAGGTAATCAGTCATACTGGACTGATGTTCCCTTGGTAGAAGTGTCCATTCAGTGATTCGGCCAGGTCATCATTGTTGTTCCTTGTAGCCTTGATATTCTGTGATATTTTAAATTACAATGCATTGAATGTGAAGAACAGCTGGTCTGCTGGTTTAATATTTCCAGACAAATCAATTCAAACACATCACCCAGTGGAAGCATAGGCAGTAAATCAGAGGATAATAGGATAGAAGTCAGAGTACCTGTCCCCTTTCTTTTGTCTCCAGGTGCCATCTCTGCCAGTACCTCTGTTCCCTATAATTTCAGCACCCCCTCCATAGGCAAAGCCATGAATGCCGAGCTCTGATAACATTGTCTTCTCTCATGTCTCTATCCTGAGAGGTGGTAACTTCTTCCCTAATCTCTAGGTTGCCTTACAACTCCCTGTGTGCTCCTCGGCAATTAAATTACCCAGGTATCCAATTGCATGTATCGAATTCCCTCTGCTTGAACCTAGTATAGATTTTCATGACCTGAGATTTTTTTGGTGCACATTGCAATTGGTTAGAAGCTTTTACGTGTAGAGGTGACTCATTGTTTAACTGCCTGAAAGGCGGACTATATGGTATCCAGATGGCCAGAAAAGAGACTAGGTGAGATGTAGTTGACAGATCTGGAAGGCTGAGCAAGAGTGACACCTTTGGCTTTTCCCAGATAGACTTGTTTTACACACACTTTCCTGACAAAGCCAATAAGTATTTATTTTACTCTTGAAGGTGCCCCAGTTTAGACGACAAATCATATGGTCACCCTATTGATGCTAAGTGAAGTCCTTAGTGATTGTTGTGAGACGGAGATTCTAGACTCAGGTATGAGCCCAGCAGAGGACACCAGACTGAAAGAGCTGAATGATTGTTTGTACAACAGTGTTGGTTAGGTGTGTTTGGTGCCCAGATGACAAAAGGCTACAGAAGAAGGGATGAGCATAATGGACCAAATAGCAGTGAAGCAAAGGAAAGAATTCAGCAGAGGAAGAGAAGTGGAGGACTGGCTAGTTCTGTGAGCCAAGCTTAGCCTCAACAGAAAGCAGAGACATGGAAGAGGGGTAACATGATCACAACTCTGTATTCACACTCTGAGTAGGGAAAGTTTAACTGAAGACACCATAGGGCCTTCTGGGGAGGAGAGACCTAGTGACAATATTTTGAGTAGTCTAGACTTACCGCTGATCAATCAACCTTTGTGAATGGTCAACGTGGAAGGGCTGCTAATATTGAGGTGAGATGGGAATTCACACAGAAGACAGGTTGCATTTTAAAGGCCAGGTCTACCCTCTTGGGGTTTTTTTTTTTTTTTTTTTGGCAGCCTCTGCCCTGAATAAGAATGGCTTTTACATTTCAGCTGCCAATCAGTTGAGTATTTATTCTGTCTTCCCAACCAAATATTATTTTTTAAAACACTGAACTATGGCAGGAAAAGAGAGCTTTTAAAATGGATGATTAAGTCCCAGAATTTTAGGAAGGTTAGAAAGTCATTTAAAAGTTTCTTCAGAATTATTCATCTATCCCTTTAAAATATTGATCAGTCTGGAATTTCCTTTGCCAACTGCAGCTCTGTTTCAACAGAAGCACAAATTTATGGGCACTTGCCTTAATAATCCACAAATTCCCTCTTCCAGAATCCATACAATCCTCACCCTTTCCTCCTCCCTCCCTCTCTTCCTTTCTACCTTCCTTCCCTCCATAAACAATGTAGTACCTACAATATATCTCACCTGGTACGGTGACAATTATGAGGATAAATTAAACAATGATCTATTACCTCACAATGCCACAATCTGAAGACATGTAAAAAATTGTGTTAAATAATTAAAGCACCAAAAAAGATATGCAGTAACGTAGACATGGGAAAATGTTATAAAATTACAAAAATAAAAAAGACAGAGGGGAGCTAGAAACTCACATATCTTTATAGACTCTAGCCCTGTGCAAAGGCCATGTTTTGTTGTTGTTATTTGGAATGTAAGTATTTACCTTCACATCCTTAAAACATAAGTAGTATTTTTCCTATTTCATAGACAGAAAACCAAGGATCAGTAAGACTAATTTTCCAAAGATTAAATGGAAATAAATGGCAAAGCCCGAGCATGATCTTAGGCTGCCTTTTGTACAGGTAACTGTGTGGGCAACAAAAAATGGATTCAGGGGAGAGGTAAGGAGTTAGCTAGGTCTTGATTATTATCAGGTGAACAGAAAGGAAGCACATTGTCTTACTACAATGTAGTGTGTACTAGAGTGGGGTTATCTGTGCTTTATTGAGCTGATGATTTAATAAGTAATAGGATGCTGTAGTAAACTGCTGCTGTTAAGAGACAATGACTTTTGCATTTTTATAGTTTCCAGTCACTACGCTGTCGACAGAGCACTCAAGAAAAGCACAGGGAAGCTTTCAGTCTCTTGGAGCCTTTCATAAGCTCTCCTCTAAATGCATCTTGTCTACTAGGACCCAGAGCACAATTGAAAGAAGGTAATTTATTTGCTGAAGCCCTGCTGCTACTTAGAGGAAGCTTAGTGCAAAACATCAAAACGAATCTCCAAACAAAGTGCTCTCTCATTGTGTTTGTCTATTGCTCCAAAGTTAAAAGTTCCATTCAGAATTACAACAGTCACAAGTACCACAGGGAATACCTGTAAGCATCTTTGTTGTAACGTGATTATATAATCCTTGATTCCCAACTGCAGTAATTATAGTTTAAATTGAGCACCATTTTAAGATTAAAACCTAGTGAAATAAAGATGTAATAACATTTTAAAATAATAGTGCTCATGAATGGAACAGAATGAGTTATGGTGTTTGAAAAAAAGGTGGGGAGGAGGTAGGTGGAGACTGGGAAAGGGTTTTAGTAATGGAACTTTGTATGGATATTTGGTTTGGTACTATGTGATGCAGATTTGGGGCACCACCTCCGGGGCCTCCTAGGTTTGCCAGCTTTCTCTGTAAAGGGCCAGGTAGTAAATATCTTAGGCTTTGTGGACAGATAGTCTCTGTTACAACTGCTCATCCCTGCTGTTCTAGCAAAAAAGCCTCCATAGACAATACTTAACCAATGGGTGTGGCTATGTTTCAATATTTCAATAAAACATTAGTTACAAAAACAGGCCCTAGGTTGCTGACGCTTGCCCTAGGCTATTTCAGACTTCATCTGACGTGTGTCTTTTAGCCATCTATACTCTTACATAGACCTGTCCCACACTGACTCTAGGTTTGATCATCTGACATAATTTGTCCAGTGGGAATTCAGCCAATGTGTCATTAGCAGAGGCTTACTAACTACCTGTGCATTGGGACTTGCTGTCCTAGAACTTAACCTGTTAAGTATTAAGAAGCCCATGTTAGGCCACTGAATAATGAGAGATGAGGTGGATACAGATGCCCAGACAAAGCCACATCAAGCCTAAACCAGTAAAGCTTCCAGATGATGATAGCTGCATGAGTGAACCCAGAAAAGACCAGAAGGATAAAGGCCCATCTGAGATCAGCCAACCCAATGAAATGTGAGAAATAAACCACTGAGTTTTGGGGTGGCTTTATGTAGTAATAAATAGCTGATAAAATAACTTCAACCAGTTATTTTCATGACGTTTAATGATGATCTTTATACAGGTATTTAGTATGATATTTGAAATCAATAGACCCGGGTTTGAATTTGAGGGTTTACCACCACTAAATGGTTGGAACTACAGTAAGGCGGAGACCTTTCTCCCTCTCACTTTGCTCATTTGTAAACTAGCTATATGAACAGCACATGGAGTTGTTATCTGCTTTCTAGTCATCTTTAATATTTCTCTTGACCTGGATCAGAAAATGTACTAGGCGCTTTACATTTGATATAACAAAATTCTCAAAATTAGCCCTTATATATGAGAATTGAGATATATAGATATTAGATATATTCTATCTACCAACTTTTAAATATTGGCAAATACTGCTGTACTTCCTTTCAAACTGGTTGCACCAGTTTACATTATAGCCAAAATGTAAGATTATCCACTCATTTTCCCTCTATATCATATACTTTTTGGAAATACTCCATACTGGTAAGTAAAAAATGGCACATTGAAGTTTCAGTTTGCATTTCTTTAATTGAATTAACATCCCTTAATATGTTTATATGACATTTTCATATATTTTTCAGTAACTTTATGTTTGAGGTCCTCAATACATTTTTTTTTGCGGTACGTGGGCCTCTCACTGTTTTGGCCTCTCCCATTGCGTAGCACAGGCTCCGGACGCGCAGGCTCAGCGGCCATGGCTCACGGGACCAGCCGCTCCGCGGCATGTGGGATCTTCCCAGACCGGGGCACGAACCCGTGTCCCCTGCATCGGCAGGCGGATTCTCAACCACTGCACCACCAGGGAAGCCCAATACATTTTTTTATAGAGCTGCTTAAAAAACTTTTCAATGGATTTTAAAGGAAATTAACCTTGCTATGGACTGAATTGTTGTGTCTCCTCGAAATTCATATGTTGAAGCTATAACTCCCAATGTGATAGTAATTGGACATGGGGACTTTGGAAGGTAATTAGGTTTTGATGAGGCCATGAGGATGGGGCCGTCATGATGGGATTAATGCCTTTATAAGAAGAGACACTAGAGAGTTGTCTCTGTCTCTCTCACTAAGTGCACGCACTGAGGAAAGTCCATGTAAAGACATAGTGAGACAGTGGCTTTCTGTAAGCCAGGATAGGACCTCTTACCAGCAGCTGAATTGTCTGGCACCTTGATCTTGGACTTCTAGTTTCCAGAAGTATGAGAAATACATTTCGGTTGTTTAAGCTACCCAGTCTATTGTATTTTGTTATGATAACCTGAACTAACGCAGTCATATATGTGGCAAACAATTTCCCCCTTTTAATGTTTGTGTTCGACTTGATGTATATTTTTTGGACATGGATAATATTTTATATTTTGATGTAATCAAATTTAGCAAAATGTTCATTCTTGCATTTGGGCCCTTATGATCACAGAGGCCTCTTTTTTTTCTGATTTTCATTATTATAATTATGATGTTTCATAGGTGATGGAAGCAGAATTGCTACAATTAGAAAGCAGGAATGTTATTTTACATAATCTTTTAATTCTTAAATATATCCTGCAAGAAGAAAGCCCTTGTAGTTAAAGTTTGCAACTGGTAATTACAAAAGATATTTTAGCATAAACAGTTTTTCATAATTGTTTTAATTTTAATTTAAAATGATATTTTTAATAATTGTTTTATTTTTTCTCTTAGCTTTTTTATTGTTTCATTCTTTAAGTTTTACTTATTGTATTCATTGGAGTAGTGTTTTGTTTTTTCATGTAAGACATAAGGAAAGAATGAGAGATATTAGGATTCTAATATTTAGTTTGAGGATTTTTTTTTAGCCATCCTCCTGGCCTCCCTGTGTCAGGTAGCTGCTCATTGTTTCGATGGTATTCATTCTTTTCTCCACTTCTCTTGCTCATTTAGAAATGTTTTAGAACGCAATATTCTATCCTAATGGTCTGTTTCTCATTGCCTGAAATGTAAAATCCATCTAATTGCTGAAGTTTTATCAGGCATTTTGTCTTCTCTCGCCATTTTTCTCCTCCAAACTTTAAAATGTTAATGTCACATATAGATTTTTCCATATGAACTTTAAAATCAAATCACCTATGTTCGGAAAAGGAAAAATAATTATTTTTCTTTTTTATTGTATCGCGTTATGTTCACTGCTTAGTTTTCAAAGAAATATCATTTAAACAATTCCAACTCTTCCCATCCCGTAGCAAAATATGTTCTTCCATTCACTCCCGTCTCCTTTTATGTTCCTCAGTAGAGTCCTAAATTTTATTCCTGTGTTTTGTGAATCCCTAAAGTTCCAGAGTTATTTAATTGTTGGTTCCTGTTGCTTTTGTTGAAACGTGATCTTTGCCTTCTATTTTCTAAATGTTTATTGCTTATAGAAAAGGACACCACTGAGTTAGTATATTCTTTGTTTGCCAGCCACCTTGGTCAGTATACTTACAATTACTAATATTTTTGACTTAAAATAATTAAAACTTAATTATTCCTATTTCCTTTCAACATAGTGAACCTGCTGCCTTCTTGCTCAGGGGTGAGAAAAATTACTTATAATTTTTACATGTAGTTTTACAACTTGAGTTTCTTAACTTCTCTATCGTTCAGTTTTCTCATCTGTTCAAAAAGGGGATAATGACAGTACTTGCTTTATAGAGTTGCTAGAGGATCAGATGAGTTAATGCTCATACTATGTTTAGACCAATGCTGCACATACAATAAAGACTCAATAGGTGCCGTCTCTCTCTGTGTTGCCTCAGGAACTAAATCCTTAATATCACAGCAATAGCAATGCATACTCTGGCTTGCCTTGAAGGGAAGTTTAAAGGTTATAGGATGTGATCTAAATATAAGTGCTTTGCGAATTTGAACTATTATTCAAATGCAAGAAACTGTAAACAACCAACTCACAAATACATTTATTCTATCAACTAGCATTTACTGTATGTTGGTAGAAATAGACAAGGTCTAGAACCGAGATTCTCATCTGTTAAGAAAGTGTTATTCATTTTAGTGAAGGCTTTGTTAGAGTTAAATCCAGAGGAGAGATTAAGATTGCTGACTGGGAATTCTTTCTCTAGAAAGAAAGAAAGACAAAAATATTAATGATGCTTTCCTTTGTAAATACACCAATTGGCCCCTTCATGCAGTCTGGTTGTGTACACAGAGCTGGGAAGAAACATGCATTGTTAATAATAGCTAAGAAGGATTGAATACATATCTCATGCCAGATACTCTTCGAATCATTTTATATTCACTAACTTATCTATTTTACACAAAACTTAGTAAGTCTTGGCGATAATATTATCTTTACTTTACATATAAGGAAACCATATCAGAGGTTTAAGTAAATTACCAGGCTTACATAGCTGGAGGGCAGGGACCCTCTGAACCCTGGGTCTGTACTCTTATTAAACAATTCTCTAGACTGTGACAGGCTTGTGTATGGCTTTTCTGCCTCCATTTCAGAAGCCACTTCTCCTTTTCCCTTTAGTAACTTAGTTTCTATGCTGTCTATTCTGAATATAAGTATTTGGTCTTTGAGAATGATCTGGCATCAGTTATTTATACCTAAATATCAATTGCAACCTGGCAACTGATTCCAGGAAGAAAGTAAAGGAAAAGGAAACAAGCAACAAATGAGCCTATAGCATCCATCTCATTCCCTCTTAGAAATAAGTTTTTCAAGTTTGTGTTATCACTGCAAATGAAGAAACTGAGACTCACAGCTAATGCCACTTGTTCAATGTCACAATTCTTTTGAGCTCTAGGACCATGACTTATATTTAAGTCACTGAGACTTATTTTTTATGCAATGTTGAGGGTGGTGTTTGCAGTTAAAGAAATTCCCGGCACCAGTCTATGAAGGAAGGAATTTAGATGGTAGAGATTTCTCCTTTGACTCTGAGGGAACAACAGAATAAGCTATTTTGGATTAAATGGTCACTTCTACTTAGTTCCTAGAAAGAGCCACAAGCAGCTCTGGCTGAATGTTTTAAATATCCTGTCCTTTCTAACTCTGCCATCAGGAAGCATGTGGCCCATTGACCTTATATTTGTGGTAAAAAAGCAAGAGATGGGAAAAACACTGAACTGGGATTTGGAAAAAGTGCACTCAAGACAAAATCTATCCCAACCTCCCCTGTAATCTCGAAAGAGCACACACCATTAAAGAAAGCTTGTGAGTATTAAAGGACACAAGAAAAAACTGAAGTTGGGTACATTATAGTTGCAATTACTGGTGGAATTCCTCCTTATTAGGATTATCTAACTAAAATTGTATCAATTATTGTAAATAAGGTGCTCAGCAATAATAATGATGATAATGATATTTACAGAGGGTTTACTTTATGCCAAGCACTCTTGTTAGTGCTTTATATTCATTAAATTGCACAGTATTTCCAATATCTTTATGAAGTAAACATTATTATTATTCCTCATTTACAGATAAAGAAACTAAAACACAGAGAGGTTGGGTAATTGTCCCAAGGTCACACAGCCAGTAAGCTAGGATTTGTACTCAGTCTTTTTTCAGAGCTAACCACGTCAGAAGTCATCTCTTTTTGAATGGCTTAAGTCTATTTTCTTGTTGTGATATTAATGATGATGATGTGGTTTTGAACATTAGCACTTTTTGTAAACTTTCCAGGGGTCCTTGAACATAAAATATTTAGCTCAGTTAGGTCTAAGTTATCAATTATGTAATTCAGGTCCTCCCAATTTTTGTGCATTGTTTGGTCATTGACTTGAGTATGATAAAATGAATTTTCCTACTGCTGTTTTAAGTTTGTAAATTTTTCCTTGTATTTCTTGTTTTTTGCAATATATATTATAATGCACAATGATGATCATGCTTAAACATTTGTTAAATTATTAATTGGCTGTTATGCTATTATTTTACTTCATAGTGTCCTTTGTCTTTTTGAACTGAATTTACTGTAGTTAAAATCACATGATCCTTGTATTATTTGTGTTGCTTTATATGTATGTGCCAATTATCTTATTGCAACTTCTTTGTATCTAGATGTATAATTTTTACACAAATCATACTTGCAGTTTTCATTTTTGAGAAGAACGTGATTTTTTTTAAACTGAGTCATAACTTAAACACCATATAACACACTGCTGTTAAGTCTACATGTTGATGAGTCAAGTGTATACCCTTGTGTAATCAAAACCTACATAAAAATATGAATTTCCATCACCCCAAAAGTGCCTTTGTGCTCCTCTCTCATCAATCAGACCTTTTTATGACAACCACTATTTTGGTTGGTATCCCCAAACATTAGTTTTGTGTATTCTTGAACTTCTATTGATGATGCTATTTAATAATAATACCACATTTACATACACTTTATATTTTGCAAGTATGTTTTGTCTCTTTTTGCTCATCGAAATGTTTCTAAGTTCATCCATAGAGAAGTGCATATCAATACATAGTTTGTAATTTTGAAAGTTTTTAATCTTTTTTGCTGAATACAGTTCCATTGTATGAATATACCACCATTTTTTAAGTAATAATTCATTTGATGATAGACATTTGGGTTCTTTCCAATTCTTGGTTATTATGATTATTCCTGCTAGGAACATTCTTATACAAGGCCTTTTGATTATGTGCTTTTATTTCTATTGAGAAATTACCTAAGAATGGATTTTTTGGGCTATAGGTAAGTACACGTTTAACACTATAAGAAATTGCCAAGCAATTTTTGAAAAGCGGTTATACTTTTTATCTTCTACAATCAATTCATGTGATTCAAGTTGTTCTATGTCTTACCTAACATTTGATATTGTCAGATTTTTGTTGTAGTTGTTGCTTTTTGCCACTCTACACATATGAGAGAGTTTCTTGCTATGTTTTTAATTTGCATTTTACTGATGCCTAAGCATGTTAGATTTTGTCATAAACTTATCGGACAGTATTAAATCATCTTATTGAGGGTTTACTCAAGTCTTTGGCCCATTTTTTTTCCACCTGGGTTGTATGCTGTGGTGGATCTGAAAGATATGCCACCAGATCCCTCTTTAAATGAGGACATCAGCTAGTTCAATGTCTGCTTCAGCTGCAGAGAGCCACCTGTCACAGCATACATCCTTCCCTAGGGCAGGCAGCCTGCATCCAATGACTGATACAGGCAGAGGTTTGAAGGCTTGCCCAATTTGGCTCAATGCAGCAAACCCTGATGGACCTTACAGGATTCTGAATTCCCCGTAGGATTAGCTGGTGCTTTTTGGGCCTGCATCACGGGTTGACTTCTCTCTCTATCCAGTCCTTTCTTTTGCTTCCTTCCTTCCACAGATCCTTAATCTATAATTGCATCTTAAAATCTCTGTCTCAGCATCTGCATCCGGAGAATACCATCACAATCATTGGTACCAAGAGAGGCTTGAGAAATTAACTGTGAAGATAAAGTTTAGAGCAGAATTATCTGTCACCTAGCTAGTCCTGAAGACTCATCATTGGTGGTTAGTGTAGCACAGAGTACACTAGGTAGTGTTAAATTGGGACCAGGCACCCAAGATTTAACAATCAGAGTAGCTCAGATATGGAGAAAGGTAAACTGATGCAGGTCTGGTGTGCTAATGTTAGAACTCTGGTTGGAAAACAATGGGGTTCTGACACTTGGGATGGTGACAATGGGTAGATGTCCCTTTATATTTTGAAAAGTGTAACATTCTGACCCTGCAGAGTGGGTCACATTTCTCTATTAAAATCTAGCACACTCTTAGTGTAAGAAGATAAAGAAAAAGCTTCTCCCTCTAACATAATATGTACACTCCCCCTTAGGATCTACCCTCACACTCCTCCTGGCCACTAGGTAAACCCCAGCTAACAGTAGGAAAGGCTATTGTAAAACTAGGTTTACTGATAGCAGTGGGGTCAAGACCTCAAAACAATAGAGTCTATATGGTAGCACATTACTCGCAGAAACCGGGTAGATGTAATTATTATGAGTGGCATACAAGAGGCCTGACATACACACAGATTTATGGCGGATATTTAACGCAACATATCCCTAAGGACAAAGTAGATGAGTAGCCAACAAGGATAATTCAGCTTTTACCATAGAAAAAATTATAAAGGAAGGTCCAGGAGGATGACATCAGCTGTGTCAATTAAAAAAAAAAAAAGTGTCATGCTCCTTTGCCAAATTTCTCTCCCTGAGCCAGTTTTAAGATATGGAACATAATGACTCAAGGAGAGTCTGGGTCCCCGGAGGAAGGACCCTGCCACAACATGGCAAGTGCAAGTAGTGATGATTTTCCCAGTCTTTCCCCAAAGGGACCTTCGGGCATGTATTCAAGTAACTGCACACTTGGGGAAAACGAATAGCAAAACATTTCACAGACTGTTCGACACAGGGTTGGAGTTGAGGCCTGAGTGATGTCAAAACCTGGAAACCTGAAGCATCATCTTTCAGACTCCTATGTTAGAAGGACATAAGGGAAGCAGGTAGTAAGTGAAATCTTAGTCAAAGTCAGTGTTGAGAATGGGTCACTGGGAATATACCCAGTATTTTATAGTAACAGAATATAACCTTTAAAAATTGTGAATCACTATGTTATACACCTGTAACTAAGTAATATTGTACAGTGACTATACTTCATTTACAAAAATGAATAGGTCACTGGGTCTATGACCCCACTCAGTGATCACTTTCCCAGTTCTTAAGTAGACAATTGAGATTGACATACTTGATCACTGGCCACATTGGTCCCTTGGCTGATGGGAAAAGAGCTATGGTAGTAGAGAAGACCAAGTGGAATCGCCTCAAACTTTACCTTCCTCCTCCCAGCCAAGAGAATGACTCAGAAACGTCACATCTTGGGTGAGATAGCTAAAATTAGTGCTACCCTTAAGGACCTAAAGTATGCTTAGTAGTGGGCCCTGCCATTTACCCATGTAATTTATAAGTCTGGCTCCTGCATAAAGCAAATATATCCTGGAGAATGACAGTAGAAACCTGTAAATGTTACTTAATAGGGCAGATAAGACTTTGCATGCATGATTAGGTTACTAATGATCTTTCCTTTCTTGAAATATAGTTGATGTACAATATTATGTTAGGTTACTAATGATCTTGAGATGGGAGATCATCGTAGGTTATACAAGTAGCCCCAAATCTAATCCCAATGATCCTTATAAGAGGGAAACAAGATGAGTTAGAGAGAGTTTGAGAAGGAGATGAAGTGCAGAAACAGATTGAGGTGATGGCTTTGAACTCGGAAGAAGGGGCTACAAGACATGGAATACAGGGGGCCAGTAAAGGCTGAAAAAGACAAGAAAATGGATCCTCCTCTCAGAGGCTCCAGAAAGAACCAGCCATACCAACAAGTTGACTTTAGCCTAGTGAAACTGATTTCAGAGTTTTAAACTTTATAATTGTAAAGAATAAATCTGTGCTGTTTTAAGCCATTAATTTGTCTAATCTAATACAGTGAGATTTTTTTTTTAAGTTCATCACTTTAAAGATTGTATTCCATTGTCTTCTAGATGCCATACGATGAGAAGTCAGCCATCATTCATATCCTTATTCACTCAATGGGATACATCTTTTTTTTTTTCTCTAGATGCTTTTAAGATATTCTCTTCATTTTGGTTTTCAGCAGTTTGACTATGAAATGTTTGGCATATATTTTTCTCTGTATTGATCCTGTTTAGCTTTCACTCATCTATGGGTTAGTGGTTTTAATGAGATTGAAAAATACGTTTATCTAATATTTTTGGAAATATATTTTCCTGCCCCATTGTCTCTCTTTGCTCCTTATTGAACTCCAATTCTGTATGTGTGACTCTGTTAGCTACTACCTTTTAACTCGTTAAAGTTCTGCTCATTTTTCCAGTCATTTCCCTTCAGTTTGAATTATTTTGATTATCTTGACTTTCTTTTCATAATCCTTTCTTATGCGTTGTCCAAACTGTGGTTAATGACATTTTTGTTTTCAGTTATTGCACATTTTTAGTTCTAGGAGTTTCATTTGGTTAAGAATTTCTATATCACTGTGAATTTCCCCACATTTTACTGAAAATTCTTGACCATTTTTTCTTGTAAATGCTTTAAAATGTTTATCATAGTTATTTTATAGTCCTTGTCTTCTAATTTCAACATCTGATATATGCTTAGGTCTGCTTTTATTGACTACTTTTATCTTGACTATGGGTCATGTGTTTTTACTTTTCTGTATGCCTGGTGCTATTGTGTTCTGTACAGGTATTGTGAAATGTACATTGATAGACGTGGAGCTTTTTCTTTTTTTTTCTTCATTTGTGGAGAGATTGATTTGGTTCTAGCAATCAGTTAAATAATTGATGCATCATCCTGGTCCTGTGGCAACTTGGGTTTAAGCTTTGTGAGCCCTTGCTCTTAAATCATGGCATTTGTGGGTTTTCAGTGGAAAGTTCGAGGGTTTTGTCAAGACTCCCCCCCACCAGAAAACTATTGCTAAGTCTATTCAACTCTCTAGTATTCTTGTTATTGCTTTTAGCTGGATTCCTTGGATTCATTATCTGCACACATGCATTCCTGGAGTCTGATAAAAATTGAGATTAATCTAGATGCAGACTTTGGGGGAAGGTCTTCTGAAGCACATCCTTTTCTGGTATATTTTCCTTAAATATCCAGAAGCTATAGTAGTCCTGAGACTCTAACCTCTTAACCCTTCTCCCATAAAGCTATTACTTTTTGCTTGAGCTCTGTTTTCCTTGAACATTCTTGACTTTGGCATACCCTCAGAGGGAAAGTCAGTTTAAGACAAAACAAAACCAAATAAAGACAGCCTTTATTAAACCTATTCATTCTAGCTAAGAACCATGTTCCAACTTTCACCAGTACACAAGTAAACACTGTCTTACTTTTGTATTGATAGTATCATCCAGAGCATATTCTACCAGAAAACTCCATTGACTCTCTTTCCCATCGCTCAGCATCATACTTCCTTTAGCACACCATAGAGGGCCATTATAAATAATCTTCAGTTTCTCTGATCATGCCCCAACAGGAGCAGCCAAAACCCCAGATCAACCTATGTTCTACATATCATATTTATGATTACGTTCAAGAGGTGTGACTCATAATGTGCATATGATCGAGCCAAAATTTTCCTTCTGTACAAAAATATTACATTTTCATAAAAATAGAATTTTACATAGAAACTCAGATCTGCATGGAGAGTGATGCAAAAATTTAGAAACCAGTATTTAATTTGTTTGTTTTGTTTCTGCCTGATTTCAGCAGCCATTTATTAGAGATAATCTGTACTTTAATAGGCATAATAAATCATAGTAGTGATAAGAAATTTATATAAATAAAACTAGAGATATAGAGATATAAATTACATATTTAACTTCTTAACTTTAAATGTAATAACAAGAATAATAGTAGGAATAAGAACAGCTACTGTTTATTTGGGTGTTTATAGCGTTCTGTGCACTGTGTTTAGTTTAATCCTCTTAATAAACATATGAGGTAGTGGAATCTATAAAAACATTAAAAGATTATTTATTGAATTTCTTAAAATATAAAACAACAGCAGGAAATATTAGTTGCACACCTTTTGTAGTCAATCCATCTAATATTTGTTGAATATACTGATCTCTGTGTACACAGGAAAGAATAAAACATTCCTGGTGGCATCTAGATGGAGACTGATACATAAACAAATACATTACAATAAAGTATAATTTATACACATGTGAAAATCTTCAGACAAAAACCCCAAAAATGGTACAAAGATTTTGGTTTTACTGAGAAAAAGAATTAGAATATTCACTGAATGCTTCCTGGAGTAGAAAAGTTTCATAGATCAGATCATGCTTCAAAATGCATTCACTTTCTCCCTCACCCCTGACCTCCACGTTAGATGGAGTGTACTTCCTGGCCTCTTGACGTTAAGTCTGGCTAACTTGATCTGCTTTGGCCAGTGGTTTTTAGCACAGGTAATCCAAAGAGAAGTGAAAATAAGCTCCTGACTTTCATCATGAGAAGAACATGTCTTTGCTAACCCCTGATTTAAAGAGGATGAGAGATGTGTGGCACAGAACCAAATCCAACTTGCATCTGGGAGGCAAGCCCAGCTTGTAGAGCTTGAATCAACCAAACCCTAGTGGACCGGCAAATGCATAGGAGACAAATAAATGCTCACAGTGTATGCCAGGTATGGACTGAATGTTTGTGTCCCTTCAAAATTAATATGGTGAAGCCCTAATATCCAATGTGATGGTGTTTGGAGGTAGGGCCTTTGGAATGTAATTAGAGTCAGTTTGGTCACAAAGGCAGGGACTTCAGGATGGGATTAACACCCTTATGAAAAGAGAAAGAGACACAAGATAGCTCTCAATATGTATGTACCAGGGAAAAGCCAGGCGAGGTCCTAAAACGATGGCCTTTTGCAAACAAAGAGGGCTCTCACTAGATACCAGATCTGCCAGCATCTTTTTTTTTTTTTTTTTTTTTTTTTGGTACGCAGGCCTCTCACTGTTGTGGCCTCTCCCGTTGCGGGGCACAGGCTCCGGACGCGCAGGCTCAGCGGCCACGGCTCACGGGCCCAGCCGCTCCGCGGCATGTGGGATCTTCCCGGATTGGGGCACGAACCCGTGTCCCCTGCATCGGCAGGCGGACGCGCAACCACTGCGCCACCAGGGAAGCCCTGCCAGCATCTTTATCTTAGACTTCCCATCCTCCAGAACTCTGAGAAATCAAAGTTTGTTAGTTAAGCCACCCAGCCTATGGCATTTTGTTATAGCAGCCCTAGCTAAGGCAATGCCAGTTGATAGTTTTGTGGCTGTCTGTTTCATAGCAAAACCTGGCTGATAGGGTTAACCAGTAGATTAATCATCTTCTCCCAAAACATGTTTAATTTAATATATCTATTTTCCTGTAAAGCTATCAGCAGCACCCTTATAATGCTTTTCATTCCATCCCCATTATTGTTTATGGGTTGAGATCATCCTCCTACTATGTAAATAACTTAACTCTTAGAATATACAATGATTCCTTTCTTCTTAGTGTGAAGAAAGATTAAAATAAAAAATTCTAGCCCAGATGTAGGGTTGCATGTGTTTGCATCTATAATAAGCAGGGGTAATAAAAATATGATAAAAAATATGTAAGGATACATAATCAACAAACTATCTTCTTTTGAGTTAAATTAACTTATATAGAAAAGCTCAGCAACTGGCTCTTACAAGATCTGATCACTATGCATGTGACTTTCAAGCTATCACCACCACCTAGTACAGAAAATACTTGAGGAAAAGAGGAAAAAATAACATTTTTCTAATGCAACTTATGTTTCTAGAGTGAACACATGCTATTTTAAAATTCTTCATTCCAACAGATTTTTATTTTTCAAAAGGCAAAGAGAAGTGCCAAGGGAGATAATAAATGAACTTCCCTCCCTCCAACTCTCTTTACCTGACCTTTATCAAAGTCCACTTTATTCTCCTTTCAGGAAGAAAAAGTGATTCATATCATCTCCCTAAATCAGGAAAAAAATCTGAAGAAAGAACAAATAAAAAAACTTTCATCTGGTCATAAAACAATAATTAATTGCACTATTAAGTAACCTATACAAACTTGGGGGAAGGGGGAAAAAAAAGAGAAATCTCCTTGAGAAATATTCTCAAAGGACTGATGCTAATCAAAGCCTCTGTGATTCAGAGAAAGAATAAAGCAACGCCTGGGGAAAGGCAGCCCATAAGGAGGCTTTCAGTACAGTACTCCAAGGGGGTTGAAGGAAACCTTGTTTCAAGAATAGATTCTTTTGTACAGTGCATTTAGTTAATCAGGTCACATGGATGCCTTGTAAATAAAATAAAGTTGGCTTGGGAGGTTCCTTAAAAAATTAAAAATAGAACTACCATAGGACCCAGAGATCCCACTACTGGGCATATACCCTGAGAAAACCATAATTCAAAAAGTGTCATGACAAAGTGAGAGAGTGGCATGGACATATATACACTACCAAATGTAAAATAGATAGCTAGTCGGAAGCAGCTGCATAGCACAGGGAGATCAGCTCCGTGCTTTGTGACCACCTAGAGGGGTGGGATAGGGAGGGTGGGAGGGAGGGAGACGCAAGAGGGAAGAGATATGGGAACATATGTATATGTATAACTGATTCACTTTGTTATACAGCAGAAACTAACACACCATGGTAAAGCAATTATACTCCAATAAAGACGTTAAAAAAATAAAGTTGGCTTGGAGCGATGATTTATTTATTTATTTTTGCTTACATAAGAGATTTGCTTTCAGGGTGAATAACAGAAGGAGTTCAGAAGGAAATGTGTGATTCAGTAGCTTGGAGAACATCACGCCTCTTCCTCGTGGTGCATATTCTTAGGTGAATCGTTCTGATTTCTGACGTAAGATTTGAGTAATATGACCACATAAGCACCTCTTGGTTTGTCTTGGTTCTCAGAGAACATCCCAAGCATTTGAACAGGGTTTTATTGCTATCCTGTTCCCTATGTCAAAATATGTCCAACTACTTGTGCAATATTGGCTTTTAGAGGTTCCTCAATGAAATCAAATAATAGTATTTTGATAGTTCAATGATACTGACATAGGGAACGTTCCAAATTTTAATATAAACCCATGCTTATTATGAAATCTCCATGAACACCATAAAATCCAACGATTAAATCCCCTTGTAAGTTAAAGCCCAAGATTTCAAAATATCAAAAAATTAAAGCTCTAAATTAAATGTCTTAGCCTTTTCACGTAAAGGTACAAAACAAAGTCCTCTCCAGTTTCTTGTTTTGCTTATATTCAGCCAAACACGGGTTTCCTGATGGTTGGGTTGCCTCTTTCTGGAACGGCTATAGTTATTTCACAGTATAAGAATTTGTTTTAATTCAATGCCAAGTCATACTTTAAAAGTCAAATGAGGTTGTAACACATGGAAAATTATTGTGACACTAAAGTCCTGATCACATAATTGAAAAATAAGATGATCTCCAGAAACTAGAGCTGAATTGTACTTTCAGAAGCCAGTATTTGGTATTGCTAAATATCTTTTCAAAGAATTAGTAGTATTTGTGCAAAGGAAAATAGAAAAAATGTTTGTTTGTTAGTTTGTTTTGGTCTTTTACCCTTGTCAGGATGTTAGTCAATCTATGTCAGGTTTCCAAAATTTATAAACTAGTTACTAATTCACTTTTAAAAAATATCTCAATAAGAGGTTGATTTGGACAGAAAGCTCTTACCATATCTATATGGGGAAAGCCACTTAAGCATACTGTTTCTCTTAAAGTAGCTATGGGAAACTATGGCCCTGTAGGACAACCACCTGTTTGTGTAAATAAATTTTATTGAAACACAGTCACATCCATTTATTTATGCATTGTAGTTAAATACTGTATTCAGAGACCTTATACTGTGGTATTACTTATTATCCAGCCCTTCACACAAAGGTGTGCTGTGTTAATAGCATTAAAAATCTTATTGCTAAATTGAGAACATTTCAGTGTTAGGAACCCAGGTCACTGGGACAACAACCCAGATCAGATACTTTTTTTTTTTTTTTTTTGTGGTATGCGGGCCTCCCTCTGCTGTGGCCTCTCCCGTTGCAGAGCACAGGCTCCGGACGCGCAGGCTCAGCGGCCATGGCTCACGGGCCCAGCCACTCCGCGGCATGTGGGATCCTCCCAGACCGGGGCGCGAACCCGGTTCCCCTGCATCGGCAGGCAGACGCGCAACCACTGCGCCACCAGGGAAGCCCCAGATCAGATACTTTTATCTCACATCAAGATTATTTAAAACTTAGCAGTTTCCATTTCCTTCCATGTTCTGTGTTTCTCAGATCGCATTTCTTCATTGTGCCTAGACTCTGGCTAATGGCATAACCTCTACAATGTTTGATGAGCTGTCCTAGGCCACAGGGGCAGCTATCAGTAACTCTGACTGTAGATAGCATTGGCCCATGAAACTGCCCCATCACAAGTGGATTTCAGTTGGGGAACCTTGTTCAGTACATTCCTGTACTGAACCTGCTAGGTATGCTCGTGAAGTGTGTGCCTTGAAGGGCCGATCAAAGAATAAATCTTCCAAACTCCCTTTAAGACACTGGCTGCCCTCTGTTTTTTGGAAGTTCCAGGCATCAGGGAGTGTTTTTCTCCTGCTGCATCTTTGTTTTTTCCTTTGTTTATCATATTAGAATCTCTTCTTTCATTTTACTTCCTCTTTGCTTACTGCCCATGGCATTTTTATTTTCACTATAGCCCTCAATTAATAAGTTCTAAGTCATCCAAATGAACCCATTGTCCAAATAGATCTTACCTACGAACCTGGGTTAGATAATCCCACTAGGAGACTTTTTTCCATTAAATAAACATCTAACTCAGGCCTGGACAATGTATTATCATCCAGCACAGCTTCCCATGAATAATTTTCATCTTTGCTTCCTGTTCTAATTTCATAAAGTCTCTAGGTCTAAGGATATGTCTGAATATTCACCTATAATACAAGAGTATCACTTAGAAGTCACCCCATAATTCTATGAGGATTTTAAACCAAAATTTCTGATTCTAAACCAAAATTATTCCTTATAGAATTCTCACCTTGCCCTAAATGAAGGGCAGTCATCCTAGTGCTGCTTACCAAATCCTGGTGCTAATAATTAAAAATGAGAACCTCATGAGTATTCTTGAGCAGAAGCAAAACTCAGCCTCCTATATCTTCTAAGACTCCAAGGCAATACATGCATTAAGACAGGTTCCTGCATAGTTCAAGGTCATTCTGTAGCAGCATGCACCCTAAAAACCTTATAATATGGCTAAAGCAAGACTAATTTTGTTTTTGCTAAAATGCCCCCTTATAGCAAAAGTGATCACATACTTTATTAAACTAGAATATTTCCGAGGTGAAAAGGGGAATTATTATTATTTATGTAGGAGTATTACATATAAACCAGACTGACCTGGAAAACTAGGATGGCTGGTTACTATACTTGTGGTGGATGCTTTGCCTGAGGTTGAGGCCATTGCTGGGTCCTAAATCTTTGCTGAGACCTACATGGTATAATATAAACCCTGGTACTTGGAGTACTGTCTTTATAGAAGTAGCCTGATCCCAGTATAAAATATAGCCTTAGCAGTACCACCAATATAGGCACATAATATATAAGGGAGGTGAACCACAGTATAATAAAGTGCCTCTCCATAAACGTGCTTCATCTTTGATGGATGAACAAGAGTTAGATAGGTTACTGGGAATGGCTTTTTTTTTTTTTTTTTTTTTGTGGTATGCGGGCCTCCCTCTGTTGTGGCCTCTCCCGTTGCGGAGCACAGGGTCCGGACGCGCAGGCCCAGCCGCCATGGCCCACGGGCCCAGCTCCGCGGCATGTGGGATCCTCCCAGACCGGGGCGCGAACCCGGTTCCCCTGCATCGGCAGGCGGACGCGCAACCACTGCGCCACCAGGGAAGCCCCTGGGAATGGCTTTTTTGAAGTAATGTATTCATTCATTCATTTCCTCAAGATAAAACTTGTGAGAAGGAAATTGAGATGAAGCCCAGGAGATAGGCATCTACCAACTCAGTCCCGAGTCTGAACTTGGGAGGGACAAGGGCAGCCAGTGAACCATTTCCAAGCCTACAGTTGCTATAATCTAATCATAAACAATCTCACTGGCTACAGTGTGGAAAATAAATTGTGCTGGACAAGGCTGGGGCAGAGAAGGTAGTTGGAAAACCATTGCAGTTGGAAAGCTATGGCAGGCACACATTCATAGATAATAAAAGCTTGAATTAATGCAATTGCAGAAGACAGAAAACAGGGGAAGCTCTTATATCCTAAAATGGATACAGATTAGGGATAGGATTACAAAGAAAGGATAAGGAATTTTGTTAGATTTCTGGCTTAGCATGTGCAACCAAGAGAAAAAACAGGACAAGAATTGTTTTTTTCTTCAGAGGCTGTGAGTGGAGGAATGGGGAAGATTTAAAGAAAGAGAAAAAGACAGAGAGATACAAAAGAAATACCCCTTATACTTCATGGTTTTTCTAGGTTCTGCCCAACTTAACTTCAGCTGTGTAAATATGTGAAGTTCTACTATGTGATTCCACTGTTCAAAGTGAAACAATATAATTTACTTTTCTGCGTATGTCTTCCCTGAACTGTTTCACAGAAATGGGTTAACATTTTTTTTAAGAGCTGTGTTAGGGATTAAGAAAAAAACTGGTTTGACTTCTGCTTGACTTTAAGGAATTTCTTCACCTATTTAATGTCAGGCTTGATGAGTAAATATTTATAAAGGGATGAGAAAATGGTTCCAGTGTGTTCATCTTGCTGGTCTTTTGCAGAGTGTGCACTTCTTTTGACTAGAGTCCAGTGACCATCAGCAGCAAAACTTCCCTATAGAGAGCTTCCCCCTATGCCAGAGGGAAAATACACAACAAATCTCATTTGTATGACATCTCAGTAAACTTGTGAACCACGTACATGTCATCTTCAAAGCAGTCTAAATAGCCTACTAGACTGTTTCTTGATCTAAAAATAGGGAAAACTCTAGGTCTAGTAACCAAAACATGCCTGAATTTCCACAGTAGAAAGTCAGAGAATCTGACCTAGTTAAACGCAAATTAATTCACAGACAAAAAAAGAAAAAAGAAAAATCCCTTGAATGAAGGATATGACAAATCCTCTCAAGGAAGAATCTTGCACCATTGCCACAAGTAAGCATGTAAATTATCCTCTAAACCTTCCCCAAGGGATTTTTGCCCATTTACTAGAGTGATCATGCATTAAAAAAATATACCCAGATTTAAGAGGAAGTATTAGACACTGGCTCTGAAATCATGTTAATGCCTGTGGATTCAGGACAACTTTGTGTCCTGCTAATCACAAGTGGGGGTCCTGGTAGTCAGGTAGTTCATCACGTCTTACTCACAGTGGGCGTAGTTGGTGCAGAGACCCATCCTGTGGTTATTTTCCAGGAATGAAAGAAGGGGCATCATTACAGAGTCTACAGACATTGAAACTATAATAAGAGAATATGATGAGTGCTCTATGATGAAAATTTGAGCAAATTAAAGTGTTTAAGTTTCTTGAAGATACTAATTAACAAAATTGACAATAGACGACATTTTAGAATTTATAATAACCCTATGTCTATTAAATAAATTGAAGTCATAATTGAAAACTATTTCACAATAAAATCCCAGACCCAGATGGCTTCATTGATGGATTATATCAACCACTTAAATTAGGAATAATACTCAATTTATAAAAAAAAAAATAGAGGAGTAGGAAGAACTTCCCAACTCATTTAATGAGGCTAGCATTATTCTCACAGCAAACCTGGCAAAAATATTATAAGAAAGTAATTCTATAAACCAATATTCTTAATAAACATAGATGCAAAAATTCTCATCAAAATACTAACAAATTTTACTTAGCATTATATTAAAAGGGTAATGCACTATGCCTAAATGGAGATTATTCCAAGAATAGACGGTTACCTATATAACATTCCAAAATGAGTCAATGTAATGTAACATTTAATACAATCAAGTGGGAGATTACATGATAATTTAAATAGATATAGGAAAGTCTTATAATAAGTTAAACATCTATTCATGAATAAAATACTAAACAATCTATTCATAGAAGGAAACTTCTCACATTTTACTATAAGCAGCAAGGAGAAACCAGGTTGAGCTTTTAATATTTTGCTTAGATATCTCTTCAGCTAAATATCCAAATTCATCGCTTACAATTTCTACTTTGCACAAAACAGTGGACCACAATTTGGCCAAGTTCTTTGCCACTTTATAACAAGGATTACCTTTCCTCCAATTTCCGAGAACATGGTCCTCATTTTTACTTAACACCTCATTGAATCAACTTGAATGTCCATACTTCTATCAATAATCTCTTTAAGGTAATCTAGACTTTTTCTAATGTGCACCTGAAAGCTCTTCCAGCCATTCCCATTCCAAAGTCACTTCCATATATGTAGATATTTGTTACAGAAGCAATCCACTTCTCTGAACCAAAATGTTTATTATTCAGAGTTCTTCAGAGAATAAGAACCAAAAGATATGTATGTGCATAAAATTATACATATATACACACACATATATAAAGAGAGCAAGACAGAGAGAGAAAGACAGAGACAGAGCGATGGAGATAGAGATAGTGACACAGAGAGAGAGATATTTAAAGGAATTAGCTCATGTGATTTTGAAGGCTTGGTGAATCCAAAATCTGATGAGGTACACTGAGGTACATGAGGTATATGCAAACTTGTCTTTGTTAAGTTGATCTGAAAGTGACAATAATATCACTTACCTTGCAGGATTATTTTAATAATAAATGTGCTGACATCAGCACAGTTTCTGATACAGAGTAAATGCTCACTTAATGATAGTTTATTGTATCTATCTTTTTCTGGGTGTGTAAGTAAATGTGGCTCCTTTGATTGGTTGTCTTTTTAATTCATACTCTCTTTACGGCTTCATATTTTTAGAGGAAACAGTCTGTTTTCTCAAAACTCACGAGGTTAATCAATGCAAGTTATGGGTGGCAAATCCTCATGGATTCTCAGTATATTTACACAACACATGAGAACTTTGCATTCTTGAATGCATTAAATCAATCCAAAGGTCTGATATGAAAAGCATTTGGAATTTCCTTTCTGGGATGGATTCTCTTCTTTTTTTCAGAAAACTGGTGAAAACCTGTCTCAGATTTAACAGCTAAAGCCAGATGCATTTAAGAAAGAGGTCACCATCTACATGCAGTTTGAATACTCTTCCCCCAAACAAAGAGGAATAGAAATTATAAGTGGCCAATAAATATTTGTTGAATATACCTTTTTAAGAACTATACTTTGTTTCACTTTGATTGAGCAGCATAGCATCATTTTCTATATATCTGTTTCAGTGTAATTCTTTCTAGTTGAGTTGGAGCATGTTCCTGTATCAGAAATGGGTCTCCCCTCAAAGAGTTTTTAGTCTCAGTGAACAAAGACAAACCATCCTCATTTTCAGAATATACATAAACTGTAGAATGCTTTATGTGAATAAGTAACAAAATGAGCACTAGAGAAAAAATCCAAAGATATACAGGAAACAGAGATAGAGTGGACTGTTGTAGTTAGAAGATTTTTTTAGTGAAGCGGACACAAGTATGATCACAAAAAACTTGGTCATATAATCAACTCAAGTATCAAATAGAGATGTCCTGCAAGAAATATTTTAAATAAATATATACTTCTCTAGTTAGAAGAACTCCTCTGTCTAGATGCACTTTCAAGAAATCTGTAGTTCATTTTCTAATACTATGCACATTTGGGACATAATGATTTGGGGCATTGCAAGGTGTTTTGTTAAGATCGCTAGATATTGCTATGGTGGCTTATTGAAAGTAAAGTTTATTTTCAGTATAATACTTATTCATTGCTGGTTGATACTGATTAGGAGAGGAGAGGGTGGGTTCTGATTCATTCACTCAGGGACCAGCTGATATATGATATACCACTTTGTAACTGCATTAATGGAAATGTAAGAACATCTGGGGCTTCATGAAAGAGGGAGAGACAGCTATATGATCATGCATTAGGCTCTTACATGCTTTGAGCATATTCTCACTCTGCTCACAGCCCATCAGTCAGCTATAGTCACACAGTCCTGTCTAACTGCAAAGAGAATAGAAAAATGTGGATGATCAGATATAATGTGTGTTTAGAGTTATGTCTCTGGCACAGATTGTTCTTTTGGTCAATCGTTCTTCCCTTCTTCCCACACATAGTGCATAGCCATCCCTTTCCAAAGGGAGGCTAGTCAAGTTCCAAGTTCAAGCCAATAAGCTCATCATGGTCAAAGTCTGGAATCTCTAAATATTGCAAAATCACTGCTACTCTAAGTCCAGAAATTCTTCACTTGGTCCAGAGAACTATGAACAAAACGCCTAGTTATCACTCCCAGACTCCTAACACAGAACAGAGAAAGGATAAATGGGAGGTGCACTCTAGTCACTGGTCCTTAGCAATTTTTAATTTCCACTGGGCAGGCACTGAGTTTCCTCTACCCTTGGTATGGTCTTATTTCTTGATTAGGTTATGATTTTGTCCTCAGGAAAGTTCTTCTTCATCTATACTTCTTCATGGTCCTCAGCTCCATCTTCTTGATGTGTTTTTGTTTTCAATTATCTTCCTTTACTACATTTGAAGAGAGTGTTAAGGGATATACTCTCCTTGAACTGTACTGCTTTTTCTCTGTTCCCTTCCTGTTCAAGAATTTTTGAGGCTTAAGAATAACGTTTTATAAGAATTCTTCATCTAGATTTGTTGGGTCTTGCCAGTACAACTCTCTTTTAAAAAAATAGTAGACTTATTATATATTTGATTTAATCAGTTCCATGTTCCAGTAACTGCTACCAGATTGTCCTTTAAAAGGAAAATTTCTCAAGTCTGCTATATTTTATTGATTTTTTACCACATCTTTTTCCCTTCCCTCCTCTCTCTCTCTCTCAACAATATAGTTTCTGCAAAATAACTCTATTTTTCCTCTGATCTTAATCTGATTACTGCCCTGAGTAATTCTTACCTAACAGAAAAATGTACTGGGTCAGAATACACTTAATCTGCTTTTTGCCATCGTGCACTTAACCAGCTGAGAGATTTTGGGTGTTATGGTGACACCCTTATTCTAACTTTGCCTCAAAATTGATTTAGTTTTTTTAAATTTTACTTTACATTTTTTACTTAAGGTATAATTACATACAGTACAACTTAGAGAGCATAGTTTAGTTCTCTGACTTTTGACCAGCATATATGGGCATGTAACCACTACCACAATCAAGATATAGAACATTTCCACCACACACACACACACACACACACACACTCACCAATTCCTGTTCTTTTTTATTTTTTTAAATCAAATCTTCCTCAATGCCTAGCTCTTTGAAATGATTGATTCAGTCTCTGAAACAGTTGTGCTGTTTCCACAATGTTGCATAAAGCAAATTATACAGCATATAGCCTGTTGGGGCCGTTTTTTTTCATCTACCATAGGGCATTTGAGATTTATGTTTTGTTGCTTATATAAGTAATTTTTTTGTTCTATTGCAAGGGTGTACCAGAGTCTATTTTTTTTTTAATTAAGATACCAGCTGAGTGACATTTGGTTTGTTTCCACTTTTTGGTGATTATGAATATTCTACAAACATTCATGTACAGGTTTTTACATGAACATACATTTTTATTTCATTTAGATTCCACCTGAGAGTGGAAACTCTGGGTTGCATGAGAAATGTATATTTATCTTGAGGAGAAACTGGCACACTAGCTCCCAAAGTGGCTGTCCCATTTTGCATCTGTATCAGCAGTGTGTGAGAATTCTAATTGATCAACATCCTTGTCACCATTTGAGATTGTCAGGTTTTTATTTCTGGGTTTTGTTTTTTTTTTTGTTTTTTTGTTTTTGGCCATTCTAACAAGTTTTAGTGATATCTCATTGTGTTTTTAACTTGCACTTCCCTGATGACTAACTATGCTAAGCATATTTCCATGTACTTCTTTGCCTGCTATATGTTTTCTTTGGTGAAGTATCTGTTCACGTCATTTATCCATTTATTACTGGATTATTTGTTTTCTCATTGTTAAGTTTTGCATACTGAGTTAGTTGATAGTCCCTCTTCCTCTATTTGTTTCAAGGTGGAACAGTAGAGCAAAATTTCTTTTAATCTGCTGTATTTTAACTGGAAATTTTTCTATTGCATGTTGGAAATGAGCCCAATATTGAAACCTTTGCACAGTCCCCATTGTCCCCTTCTGCCTTAGAGATAAAGTACACATTTTTTTTTTTTTAGATAGGCAGATGATAATCTGCAAAAATAGACCAGATTTTCATCCTTCCTTTCAGCTAGATATGACTTTGTGACTAAGAGCTGGCCAACAGAATACATGTAGATGGGGTGAATCCACCTTGTGAAATGTATTCTTGAAGAAAGAGAACCTGCCCTTTATTCTTTTTACCTTCATGTTGGCTAAAAGATAGTCTTAATGGATGGGGCTCCAGCATCCATGCTGGATTCTGAAGTTACTTTAAAAATGCTAGCATCTCAAAGTAGAACCATAAGATAAAAAGAATGGAGCTACTAGTTTTGTATACTTAGCTTCCAACTTTAATGACATACATTTTAGCTTATTTAAGCTAGTTTATTTTGGTTTTTCTGCCTCTTATAGCTGAGCTTAATCCAAACTGATAAAAGACCTAAAGACACCTATATTTCACATTTTAAGAAAATCTAGGATCTCTTCAAAGATACATAAAACTTTATAGACCAGAAAGATAAAGTAGCAGAATCATTCCAAAGAAAAATAATTAATCAAATACTGAGCTTTTTGATGATATCCATCATTGAGGAGATAATGTCAGAGGCTTGCTCTGAACACAAAGGATGAAAAATTAGTGAAAGTAGTATGTAGAGAAGGGAAAGGTATAGGATGAAACATTTTTGATGTGTTTTCTTACTTACAAGATTTAGTTTAATTATGCTTGAACATTTGAGGAATACACATAGCTACTGTTAGCTTTCTGAAACCTTAATAGTTGTTAACAGGTTTAAGTGGGGGTGGGGAGGGGAGTTTCCTGACTCAAGGAAGGGCTACATACTGCTCCCTGCTTGGACAAGAACGTGGAAGTAGCCATTAAAGCCACATATTCAGGGCTTCCAAAATGCTTATAATATGCACTACCCTACTTCTAGTCACCTCGTCTTAGCCCCTATTTAAACCTTTCTTTGTTGACTCTCTGTTTGCACATCTCCTTCAACACTGTTTTTACATTTTAAATTCCCAGTGCTTGGTGAGATCAGAAAAGGCTTGCAATAATATTTGCTCAACAAATGGAAAAAATACATGACCCCCACCTGGATAGCCAGACCTGTCTGTAACCTTGCAGTCCTTCAGGAATCTGTTTTATATTTGTCCATTCTTTCTATGTATCCCAACATCAGGTGAGGTGGGACTCACCCCAATGCCTGCCCCAAGCACCCACAGCAGAGTTCTGTCCAAGCTCCTCTGTACTATTTATCCAACCAGAGAGCAAGTGAGCAAAGGAGATTCTGACATGAGGTGCCAGAGTGCACCTTATATGTGACTAAAGGATTCACACAAATGTTCTAACCATTGAGGACCTGGCCTACTCTCCGGGAGACAAAGATGGAAGCACATAGGAACCAAGGAAACTGACAGTGAAAAGAGTAAGCACAGTGTGTTTTGGTCATGGAGAGAAAATTAATTTAGTGCATGTGAGATCAGTGAAAGTGAAGGTAAGAAGTTTACTCTTGGGTAGGTCATTTAAAAGGAAAATATCAGGACAATCTACATTCCAGGAAGGTGGACTAGACTGGTCACAGAGGAAGAAAATGGCAAGACATGGTTCCATCTACCTTTTCAAAAATTATTTTGCTATGTCAGCCATACTTGTTCAAATAATACATGCTCATTCAAGAAGAGATAGACGGCCATAGCAAAAGCCCTGGGTGCTCCTTTCTGGTCACCTGTTACCTCTTTCTTCTCTGTCTTGACTCTGAGCTCTTAGATATAAGCCTACTGGTAGCACTTTGGATATGTTTTCCCAGCTCCTAATCATTTTCAGTATAAAATAATGTTGGATTGAACTCATTCTCTGGCTCTTCTTGATTTTGGTGTCCTGCTCATATTTTAGTGCCCATACCACTTCAGCACAAACACATGCTTGACCTCCAAATGCAGCTGTTACATATTTTCTTTTGCCTAAGAGTTTATTCTTGCTTCTGGAGCCTGTGGGGATTTTACTCATCATACCTCATGAGGCAGCCTTCACTCATATTAATGGGACATGGTACATAAAAACCTCGAATCCCTTGACCCTCAGGTAGGATAACTCCAAAGAGTGTGCTCTACACTAGCAGGATTAAACTCTAGTTAGTTGCCCACAGTGAAGCTAGCCTGATAATTTGGCCTATTCCAATATAGATATAGATATACAAATAATATATAAAATATATTTTACATTATAAATATTTCATATGTATTTCTACATATATATGAATCTACATTCAGCTCATTCATGAAACTAAGTAGTTCAAGGTAGAACCATATTATTGCTTCTAAGCATCTATCCTTTTCATCTTGTGCAAATTAAGTGAACCTACTTTTCAATCATCTGTGCACCTAAGTCGATTGAACAAAGGTATAATCAAATTAGCATCCAATGCCAAAGGGATCAGCTCTAGGTATACACATTAAATTTGAATTCTCACCATGTTGCAGACAAGTAACTTATGCATTTTTTTCACTTGACTCTTCTTGAAAATTTCTGTAAGATCATTTGCTGCCATGCTGCTGAGTCAAATCAGCACTTTTTCATTAGCAATTCTAGTCTAAGTGAAGTTGTTTTCAGTACCTTTTTGGGGTTGCCTAATGTGTATTAATAGAAGGCAGAAAATTTGTGGAAGCTATGTGAATGAAAGAAGGTAGTTTAAGTCTAAAAAGATATATAGATAATCAGAGGATGACCAAAAGAATAATTGAAAATCATGGAACCTCGGAGAAGGTGGTTTGCCTCTGAAATCTATGTAATGGTTCAAAGCAATTAAATTAATTAATCCAAATGCACAAACTCTTGTATTTTATTCTTACCACATGTTAATGTTGTAGGAAGTAAACACACTCAGAAATATCACTGGATTTTTGTTTCATGGTGGATTGGGAAAAGGCTGAATGGCAAGAAAGGTGATGTGACATAATTTTGCAGTTTCCATTTTACTTCAGTGACTCTAGAAAGTGTGTTTCGCCCAGTAGGAAGAAGGCCATGTGTTAACAAGAGGTAGTTGTTGGGAAATGAATATTTCTGAGATTAGTTCTATATTTCAATTTCACCATGATGCTTTTCAAAGTCCCAATTCACTTTTTCTTGTCAAGGCTAAACACCAACATGTCTTCCATTTATTATTATCTTTTTTTTTCCCAGATCATCAAAATCTGATCACTTCTTTCTGTACTCTCATCTACCACGCAGAAGGGAATGCTAACTTCTGCTGGCTATGGTCATAGTCTGATGGCAGGGTCTGATGACAAAGCAGGACTTGCATTTATATTATCTAGCCTCCCCATCTGGCACTAAGAGAAACTGCAGATTCTGTCAGTGATTTCTGAGGAATTATGGATCACATAAGAGGTTCCACAGCAGAAGGATATCAATAGGGAAATATAAATCCTATTCTCATAAAATTATGCATTACCCCATAAGTAGAATTCTAAGATGCTCCCTGAGATTCCCAACCTCTATTGAATATACATCCTCTCCCAGTCACTTAATCAAGTACAAATCTAGGTGCTGCTTTCAAGGGATTTTGCAGATATAATTAAGTTCCCAAATCATTTGGCTTTAAAATAAGGACATTATCCTTTGTGGGCCCAAACTAATCAGGTAAGACCTTCAAAGAGACAGGAATCCTCCAGGAAAAAGATATTTGAAATGTGAGGAGGGTGTGACAAAAGGAAGATTCATCACTGCCGACTTAGAAGATGGAGGGAATCCTGGCGTAAATAATGGCGAGTGGCCTCTAGGAGCTGATGATGACCTTCAGCCAAGAGCCAGTGAGAACACTTGGATCTCAGTTTCACATTTGTAAGAAACTGGATTCTGCCAACAACAAATGAGTTTAGAAGCAGAGCCTCCACATAAGAATGAAAGCTGGCCAATACCGTGAATGTGAGACCCTGAGCAGAGAACCTAGGTTAGACTTGATTCAACTTCTGACCTACAGAACTGTGAGGTGATAAATGGTATGTTATAAGCTGCTAAATTTGTGCTAACCTGTTTAAAAGCAATAAATAATAAGTACACTCCCACACCCACTGACAGAGAGTTACTCCCTTTCCTGGACCAGCAAAGCCTGTGTCACTTGGTGCCATTGAAGTGGTATGCCTGCGTGCTGGTTAACCTGGCTAAATCTTGAGGGATCCTGCTGGTGAAATGCACAATAGCATAGCTATGAAGAGTCAGGACCTAGCATTGGACACTTTGATTTTGAATCCTGGAAACTTGGAAAAATTGCATAAAAATATATCTGATCCTAGGTCAGCTTATTTTTAAAATAAATAGCAGTACTCATATCCAAAACATTGTTTTCATTATGCACATACAGTGATTAGCAAGCGTCCTTGCACATGTTAGGTAGCTGTATGAGGCCTAATATAAAAATATATTATAAATTTAAATATAAACATAAATTAATACACAACTTAGTAGAGTCCAGATTTCACTCACTGAATCTTAATAAACATTTTCTTTCTGCCAGGCTGTAGGAATAAAAATGATAGGATGGAAAAATATCACAACTTTTACTTAAAAAGATTTTCCAAAAAAGTTGGAAAAACCGACACGTAAGCAAAGATATCACTGTTATCTTTTAATGTGGTCAGTAAAAGAGTAACCAGAAGACAGAGGTAGCACAGAGGAAGGAATGATCAACTCTCAGCTTAGATGGAGGGCAGGAAGGGGAAGAAAAGACTTTCTCAGATATGTTGACATTTCATTTGAGTTTTGAAGAATGAATAGAAATTGATAAAACAGGCAAAAGATTGGAAAAGCATTCCAAGCAGAGCAAGGAGATTGTACAATTTCTCTGAGATAATAAATGTTGTAGACTGTATGAGACCTCATATAGGTTCTAATGTCAGAAAGTAAGCTTAACCAGAGGAAGTTTACAGGTATTTTATTGCATCAAATTTAAAGACAATCTGAGGGAGAATCTAGGCATGATGAATCCAGGGTCTCATGCAATGTTGTCAGCGATGTCATCTTTCTCTTTCTCTCTCCCTCTCTACTCTATCATCTATCTATCTATCTATCTATCTATCTATCTATCTATCATCTATCATCTATGCCCTCCTTCTCTCTTTCTTGGCCCTTCTCTCACTATTTGGGCTTTATTCTCAAACAAGCAAGATTAATTCATCTGATGAAAAATATGATTTGTACTTCCAAGCCTATATTCTAATGGTTGCCAAACTAGAAGAAGAAAGATTCTATGTTTCCCAAGACCATGTACCAGTTTTCATTGATGTCTTTGACCCTCAGGCACCCACCTTGAATAAAGCCCATAGCCTGCTTAGGTCAATGCTTCTCTTTGTAGTGGAGCAGGAAGGACATGGAGACTGACAATTCCCCAAAAAACACTTTAAATGAGTAGTTCCTTTCGCCAAAGGAAATATAAATGATTTTTACCAGAAGAAATGAGAAGAACTGTTGGCTAAGTTAAAACAAATAAGATATTTGGAACATAAAATGAAATGGGTCAAATTCTGATGCATCTTTTTCACCATGCTAAAGAGTTTCAACTTTATCTTGCAGGTAATGAGGAATCTGTGAAAGACTTTAGTCAGTGAAAAGGCTTGGTTGAATTGTGTGCTTTCATGCTATCACAATGATGTCACGGATGATGTGTGGCCATGAAGAATATGGTGGATGAACCCCAGGGTTTCTAGAAGCCACACAATGCAGATGGCTATCTCTCAACACACCCAAAGGTAGCAGCACCCTACTATGAAAATCCAAAAACAAACCCAACCTCTCTACTTAGCATTCATAATCTTCAAATACATGACTGTCAGCAGCCACATCTTCTAATGCAAAGGTCAACATGAAATAGCATTTTCAAGTAGCAAGTCAAAATGCCTTTTGTGATTTGGTGTAATTGCTTACTTAAGTGCTTCTTTATTATATTACCTTGTTTTCATAAGTCTGACATTGCTACCAGTTCTCTCTTTTTTCAATTTATTTTCTAAAATTCTGTGACGTTCTAATAGTTGAGGATTTCTTGTTTGTGAGGCAGCCTCCAGACTGTCATTATTTTTGTGCTTTGATTTCAGGATCTAAGCATAATTTTATACCTCAAAAAAAAATTGAGAGTAAAAAGTAGTCTTCATGAGTTAGAACCCTATATTCATTTTTATGTTAGTTTGTTAATATGGTCAGTCACCAATTTATTCAGTATACACTCACTAAGTACAATGCATTGAAAAAAGCAGTGTGGTATCAAAGATGGAAAAGGTGTGAACCTATCTATTTGTGAATGTAAAGCATATTGAAAGAGTGGTAATGTGTTCTCAGTAAACTTCTATGAGGGAAAAGGAATCAGGAGTAAACCATAAAAAAAGTGTAATATGCAAAGCTACTTCAAGGAAACTTTTTTCTTTTCATGATTAGTTGACCACTGTAGATTAAATCAAACAAACAAAAAAACCCTGTGCTTCAAACTTGTTGCTTATAGCCCTGTGTAGATTCCAGACTCTCACTTAAGATGGTCCATTGAGTTTTCATACAACATTTTGCAGGTGGGGCTCTCCAGGAGGCTAACTCTGAATTGGAAATTTGGGTTCAGGAGGGTTACTGAAGGTCCTCTTGAAGTCAACATCTGTGGAAAGTAGAGGACAAAAGAAAAATAGAGGAGGGAGAGGTAAATTTGTGATGCAGTTTCTGTGGAAGACTTTGTCAACCCTGTGAACAGTTCTGTAGATGGGACAACGCTGAAGAGCTATTCCATGTTATAGTAGGAGGGTCAGGTCTTTATATACCTGTTTTGATCAGTCATTGGATGCTGGCCACACAAGAAAAAGTGTGACCTTGGCAAGCAGCTCTCTTTAGATGAGATGGTCCCCAGTGAAGGTTGACAGCTTAGGGTTGTTGGCTGGAAGCTTCCCTAGAAGCTGGGTATGTGGTTCTTATTTTCTGAATGAGAGTCTGGATATGCGATTACATTGTACACTACACCACCACTGTCTTCAAGACTGTAGATATCAAATGGAAATACTTGAATCAATTTTCACTGAGCACTTGTTTTGGCTAGACTCCAGGTTAGATGCACAGAGGAAAGATACTCTTGATTAGAAACACTTGCACTGTTATATGAACAGGATTTAATCTTTCATTATGCTTAGTTACTAAAATTAGAGTTTGTATAGGAAGCAAGTTTTATTCTAATACACACTTCAATACTCCCTATATATCATCCATAATTTAATTCAAAATCTAATTCTTGAGCCTCAACTCTAAGCAAAAATACTGCTACTACTACTAATAATAATAACAATAACTAAATTTATTAAGCATTTTCTTTGTGCCATGAACTATTCTGACAAATTTGTATGTAATAACACATTTCTTCCTTACAATAAACCTATACAATGTAAAATATTATTTCCATTCTATAAATGAGAAAACCAAGACATAGAGGGGATAAGTAACTCATCCAAAGTTACACACAGCTTTTATGTACAGAGGCTGAGATTTGTACCCAGGTAGTTTGGCTCCAAAGTCTGTGCTTAAATATATTCTGTACTATTGATGACCTCATCATTATTGGAGACTTGCAGTTGACCAATGGCATTATTCACTCATCTCTGCATTCAGGCCCTTTGCCATGTGACCCTGAAGTCCCCTCCCATTCTCATGGGTGGGGACTGCCTCACCCTCGACTCTAGATTCAGCCACGTCTCTATCTTTGGCCAAAGAATCTTTAAAAATGCGATGCAAGGAGAAACTTGAAAACTGTTTGCCTGATTGAATTTGTTCTTTCTCATTCTTCTGCCACAGACATGAGTGAGATAGCCTGCTCACACTAGAAGATGAAACAGGAGGAACAGAGTTATCTCAGTTTTTCAGGCAAAGGCCATCCTAGATAAGCTAACAGGTGGTCAACCTCCAGTCAGGATCAGCACAGCCTCCTAGCCTACATGAACCTGACCACAAATGCATGCATTAGCCCCAGGTACATCAGATAAACCCTGAGATTGTGAGATAAATAAATATTTACTGTTGCATTCCAATGGGTATTTGAGGTCATTATGCAATAATTGTGTGGCAATGTAAATAATAAATCAGATGGAGTTATAGAGGAGAATTAAATCTGACATAAATTCAGTGATAAGGAAAAGCACAGTATGCAATGGGAACATAGGGGCAGTAGCTAGGGGGATGTGACAGACAACTTATTCCAAACTTCATACTCAGTGAAGGGCTCCTGAGGAACTAATATAAAATGGCTGTAAAAATAACTTCAAAAAAGAAAAAGGATGTATGTCAGGGAAATATTTCTTATATCCAAGAACAACAAGTATTACTGGACCATCCTATTTGCAATAGCCATGTCTTTGAAAAGTTGCATGCAAAGAAAGTAGAATACATTAATCTCACTCTTAGAACAATAGAAAGTTCACTAACTAAAACAAATTCAAAGATGAAGGGTTTTTAATGGAAAGATAAAAAATCTGAAAAGTAAATAATTTCCAAAACTATCTGTTGCATGTTGACTCCAAGTAGATACACCTGTATAAAACATAAATCTTTGTGTCATTGAAACTTTAAACAAGACAAGTTACTTCTGCTGAATCCTATTTCATACGTGTCTATATTTTGAGTGTTACCTTCACACATTTCTGATAAAAATATTAATTATAACTATAGCATTCAAAATATTATTCCACTTCTGCATGAGTTTTTAACTTTATAAATTTTTATTTTTCTCTTGAAAATATTTTCCTGGGAAAAATGCCCAAATCTTCCCTTCAGGATTGGACAGTTTCCCAAAAGCCTGACTTCTTCACCAACTGACCAGGAGGCAGGATTTGGAGAGGAAAGCAATCGCACATAATCAGGAGAATGCCTGTGTAATATTTCTTTACTATTATCAAGCAGATTTTTTGTAGTGGCTGAATACTTTAACTTATTATCCCAACACAGGACATGAACGGTAATAAATTTCCTCTTGCTCTCAGTCAAGAAATGTATGCTTCCAAAAAGTCCTTGACTAAGTAAGAATTTATTGATTTATTATGACTAACCTTGCAGTATGAATTCATTCAATAAGCAAACGTGGCCAAAGCACCTACAATGTGATGTGTGCACTGTGTTAGGCTCTGTGGATTCAGATGTAAAAATAATACTGTCTCTGCTCCCAGGAAGCTCATGGTCTATTAGAAAAGACAGATGAGTAACAGGCTGATAAGAATAAAGTGACAAATACTGGTGGTATCTGAAAAGCACTTTGAGAACAGGGAAATGGGGGCAGGGGAGCAATTAATTCCAAAGTAGCTATCAGGAAAATAATTACAAAGGGATTTTATATTATCATTGAACATCTCTGAATTCTCTTTCTTTATATCTCATCTATGTCACTGCTTGGCAAATTTTTCTGTAAAATTCAGATAAACATTTTAGGTTTTGTGGGCTATAGGGTCTCTGTTTTAACTACTGAGTTCTTCCATTGCTGCTTCCAAAAGCAGCCATCCATAAGATGGTAAAAAAAAAAAAGAGTGTTATTGTGTGTCAATACAGTTTTCTTTACAAAAAAACAGCAGCATTCTGGATTTCTTAGAGGTAGGATGTAGTGTGCCTACGCTGTTCCACAAAATTTTTAAATGTTGATGTTCTCAATCTTGGGATTCTTCTCACTCTGTATTCTCTTCATAGGTGTTACCATCCACTCCCATGGTCTTGAAACTGAGCAGAACCTTGTGAGGATACTGAGCATGGAAGACTTTCTGTCCTTCTTTTCTTGTCTGTAGGGAGCAGACTCCAGCCTCCATGACCTTCCCTGAGTTCCAAAGGGCAGATTTGAACATAATCAAGGGAGGAGCAGACAAGAAAGCACCTGAGGCAAGATTAAAGGGGCCAGAGAAGCTCATCAAGAAGATTATCTGAGACCAGATTAGAGTAGTGCAGGCCCTGCATACACCCTAATCTTAGCAGCAATACCACCCTTGAACCATTGCTATAAAATTCCTCATCAAATGTTCCTGGGTTGGGAACCACAGTTTTTCATGGCAGGAGCCCACTGTGTCCTTGTTTGCCTGACAAAGCAATAAAGCTATTATTTTCTACTTCATCCAAAACTTTGTCTCCGAGATTTAATTCAGCACCGGTGCACAGAGTCCAAGCTTTCAGCATCAGTCTCAAGTGCCATCTGTTTGCCAAATTTTTGTTCCCAGACTTGATTGCTCTTTTAAAATTCAGACCCACTTACAAGGTACCCTTGAACATTTTCCCCTAAGCTATTTACCAGCTTTATCAAAATTAATAGAGTTTACCTCATGATCTCCCCTAAGCCTCTAGGCCAGATCTGGTCCTAAGCAGATTTCTCTCTTTCCACAAATAGTAATTCTATCCACCTATTTGTTCAAGGCAGAAAACTTGGAGTCAAAAATAGTACTTTTTTCTCCATTATATCACACATTCACATCTTTTCTTTAAATTCACTTAACATAGTCCTTAAATGCCTCTCACTTTGACCACTTCTCTCTGTCACCACTGCTGCACCTTGGTCCTGTCACCATCACTTTTGGCATGGACCACTCTAATACCTTTGTAACAGGTTTACTGGGATCCACGCATGTGCTCTTCTAATCCATTTTCCATCCACCAGACAGCATGGACCTTTTAATCAGACCTCCAATCATGTCATCCCTCCCTTAAACCTTGTCCTTGGACCCTGCAGATAAGTGCAACATCCCCCCTGCTCTTCCCAGAGTCCTTACTATTGCTCTTGTGAGATGGACTCAGCTGATACCCATGTGTATTAGTTTCCCATTGCTGCTGTAAACAAATTACCACAAACTCAGAAACTCCAAACAGCACAACTGTATCATCTTACAGTTCTGGAGGTCAGGAGTTTGAAAAGGGTCTCAGGAAGCTAAAGTCAATGTATTGGCAGGGCTGTGTTCTTTCTGGAGGCTCTAGGTGAGAATTCACTTCCGTGTCTTTTCCAGTCTTGAGAGGTTGCCCACATTCCTTGGCTTGTGGCAATTCCTCATCCCTCTTAACATATGAACATAAATGCTCCTTTTTCAGAGAAACTCTATTTGACCCCCTTCTCCAATTCCTTTTAAGTTAACCCTGATTTGTCCTCTTAAATGTTGTATTTTTCTGTTTCAATAATTTTCACCATTGAACTTGAATAAATCATGACATGATTGTTTCTTTGAAGTCTGGGTGCTCTACCAGACTGTGAGCTTACTGAGGACAATAGTGGTGTTTATATCTTTCACTCTATTCTGAACACCTATCACACTGATTAAACCATTGTAAGTGTTCACTAACGATGTGTTGAATGAGTTAATGGATTTGTGAGTAAATAAATGCATTAATAAAAAATTACCCTTTGATTAAAATTTTAAAGAATGAGTGACAGGTGGCAGATGATCAGAATGATCAAGATATATGTCAGGGGAAGGAAAAATATTTTATCTTTTATAAAAATACAGGTGTGTGAACTTAACATTTTCAGGGATTACAGACAACTTGAAAAGACTAGAAGGTACACTCCCATAGTTGGCGATGGTGAAAGTGGGACAAAGTAATAAATAGAGGCTAGATCATAAACTGCCTTCATCATTTAAGATGCCATCAGTGGCAAGTAACAGACAGCTAACTTAACAGGGTCTTAAGTAACACAGGCTTCTAATTAGTGTCTGGAAGAAAGTAGTTTCAGATCTGGTTCAACAGCTAAAAGGGATTAGGGCACTGGGTTCAAATGTTTGACATTCTCTTGGCTTCTCCCTCATTATTGAAAGATGGCTGCCATAGCAACAAGCATCATTAGAGTGCCCTGGAACAATGTCCCATATGTGGAGGGCAAGAGTGGGAGTAAACAGATTCTCCTCAATCTCTCAGGTTTTTTTGTTTTGTTTTGTTTTGTAAGGGAGTTAAAATATATCCATTAAGTCCTCAGTAGATTTCTCCTTTTGTTCACAATTGACAAATTTAGAAAATAAAAATACAAGACAGTTAAATATGAATTCCAGATAAATAATAAACAATGTTTAGTATAATACAGGGGACATACATATAAAAAATATAGTCTGTTATTTATCTGAAATTACCATTTAACTGGGCACCATGTATTTCATCGAACAACCTTACTCTTGTGTCATTAGCAAGAAGAGGGTTACATGCTAACCCCCAGACTAGTTACAGGTAACTACTAATATAGTAACCATGATTGTCATTAACTGATCTAGCTTAGTTCCCTGGGCATGGGCACATTGCCAGAATGAAGGTCTTTTTGCAAGGATGGGAAGGGTTGTTATGTGAGCAACCCACTGTGTCAGCTACAAGGTTTGAGTAAATTGGTAAGTCAGTTTTATTTTATTCTGTAGATAATATAGAAGCATTGAAGGATTTGAGTGAAGTTATGATCTAATTAATTTAGAATTTTTTATGAAGAGCTCTGTTCTAGTTATATGCAGAATGGGAAAATTAGAGAAAGGGATATCAGATATGAGACTATTACTTTAGCTTTGTTAAAGAATGATGAAGGGGTATGAACTGAAACAATAGCAGAAGGAATTTAGAAGAATGTAAGATAATTATATATGCATATTTATTTACCATAGTTATCAAAATTTCAGACTTTGGAATTGAAATGGTTGGTGTTATATCCCAGCTTTGTTATAAAATGTTTGTGTCACCTTGAGCAAGTTTCTTTATCTCACTGACCACAGTTTACTGTAACCATGTAGATAATAAAACTATGTGATTTATTATTAGCATTGAATGAGGTCATTCAAAAAAAATGCTTAGCAAAGAAAAGAGATATAATATGCTTTAAGTGAATGTTAGATGTTTTATTAGTTTGCGATTGTTAGTTTTCTTATTTTTGTGGATTATGACTGATTAGATATGATGTGGAAGGAAAAAGATCAGGGATCCCCCCAAATCTGCTTCACCCATCATCTAGCCCATCTCAGATGATGATAATCCCTTACTTCCAGATGCGCAGACCAAAACCTTTAGCATCACCACTGACTCCCATTTCTCACCCTATATTCAATTCTCCAGGAGTTCCTTTTGGCACTACATTCTAAACACATCCAGAATTCTGCCATTTCATTTCTTTCACTGCTGACTCTGGTGTAAGTCGCCATCGTTTCTTAGTGGATCACTGCAAACATTGTTCTAACTGTCCTCCCAGCTTTCACTCTTGCCCCCACCAATCCATTCTCAACATGATGCCAAAAACCCAGCCTCTGTGCACCAACACTTAAAAGAATCTCAGAGACAGAGTTTTGGGTGAAGTAGAAAAAATAGTTTTACTGCTTTACCAGGCAAAGGGGGAAAGAGCAGGCCCATGCCTCCAAAACTGTGTGTCCCAACCCGGGAGGATTTGGTGAGGAGCTTTATAGCAGTGGTTCAAGGGCAGAGTTGCTGATAAGGATCAGGGTATGTGCAGGGCCTGCAGTCCTTTAGTCTAGCCTCAGGTGGTCTCCTGATAAACTTCTTGAGGTTCTCAAACTGTGACCTTCTCTGGAATGAAGAATGCTAAAATCTTCCATTTGTTGGGGGTTTTAGTTCTGCAGAAGAGCTCAAAGATATTGTTATGCGTATCCCTCGAAGTAGAACCAGGACCCTGCCCCAAGGCTGCGCTATTGTTTCTTTGCTGCTCATCCCTGTCTCCGTATTCCCTCCCTTCCCTTGATTAGCAACTGATAGAATCTGCCCTTTGGAACTCATGGAGCCTGAGATCTATTCCCTACAAATAAGAAACAGGGACACAGAAATACTTCCATGTCCAAGAACCCTACAGGGTCCTGCTCACTTTCAAACACAGTAGCCAGAGTGATTAAACAGTAAATCAGATCGTGCCATTTCTTTACCCCAAACCTTACAATGGCTTCTTATTTTGTTGTTGAACCCAACTTCATGTGCCTGATGTACAGTGAGGCCAAACTGAAACGTTGGAGTTTCGAGTGAAGAAAGGTTTATTGCAGGGTCAAGCAATCAGAATAGGTGGCTGGTGATCAAAAGACCCAAACTCCCTGTTGGGTGTTGGGGAAGAGTTTTTATAGGCAAAATTTGTGGGGAGGGCTGCAGGGTGTGTGACATTCTTTAGACTGGTTGGTGGGGAGGTTACAGGATGGTGTTCCAAGAATCTCAATCATCAGCCTTCTTGATGCAACCAGAAAGGGTCCATGTGCTTGTGCTCAGCCTGAAGTTACCATCCTCCACCTGGGTTGGAGCCTCAGTTCCTATAGAAGAACTCAGAGATACGTATCAGATATGCATATCCCTTGAAGAGGAACCAGGACCCTGCTTTATCACTGCACTATTGTTTCTTTTTTTTTTTAACATCTTTATTGGAGTATAATTGCTTCACAATATTGCGTTAGTTTCTGCCGTATAACAAAGTGAATCAGCTATACGTATACATATATCCCCAGATCCCCTCCCTCTTGCATCTTCCTCCCACCCTCCCTATCCCACCCCTCTAGGGGGTCACAAAGCACCGAGCTGATCTCCCTGTGCTATGCGGCTGCTTCCCACTAGCTATCTATTTTACATTTGCTAGTGTATATATGTCCATGTCACTCTATCACTTCGTCCCAGCTTACTCTTCCCCTCCCCGTATCCTCAAGTCCATCCTCTAGTAGGTTGGCATCTTTATTCCCTTCTTGCCCCTAGGTTCTTCACAACCATTGTTTTGTTTGTTTTTTAGATTCCATAATATGTGTTAGCATACAGTATTTGTTTTTCCCTTACTGACTTACTTCACTCTGCATGACAGACTCTAGGTCCATCCACCTCACTACAAATAACTCAATTTTGATTCTTTTTATGGCTGAGTAATATTCCATTGTACATATGTGCCACATCTTCTTTATCCATTCATCTGTTGATGGACACAGGTGGCTTCCATATCCTGGCTATTGTAAATAGAGCTGCAATGAACACTGTGGTACATGAATCTTTTTGAATTATGGGTTTCTCAAGGTATATGCCCAGTAGTGGGATTGCTGGGTTGTATGGTATTTCCATTTTTAATTTTTTGAGAAACGTCCATACTGTTCTCCATAGTGGCTGTATCAATTTACATTACCACCAAGAGTGCAAAAGGGTTCCCTTTCTCCACACCCTCTCCAGCATTTATTGTTTGTAGATTTTTTGATTATGGCCATTCTGACCGGTGTGAGATGATATCTCATGGTAGTATTGATTTGCATTTCTCTAATGATTAAAGATGTTGAGCATTCTTTCATGTGTTTGCAATCTGTATATCTTCTTTGGAGAAATGTCTATTTGGGTTTTCTGCCCATTTTTGGATTGGGTTGTTTCTTTTTTTGATATTGATATGCATGAACTGCTTGTAAATATTGGAGATTAATCCTTTGTCAGTTGCTTCATTTGTAAACATTTTCTCCCATTCTGAGGGTTATCTTTTCATCTTTTTTATGGTTTCCTTTGCTGTGCAAAAGCTTTTAAGTTTCATTAGGTCCCATCTGTTTATTTTTTGTTTTTTTTTCCATTTCTCTAGAAGGTGGGTGCAAAAGGCTCTGTCTTTTCTCCATTGTATATTCTTGCCTCCTTTATCAAAGATAAGGTGACCATATGTGCGTGGGTTTATCTCTGGGATTCCTATCCCGTTCCATTGATCTATATTTCTGTTTTTGTGCCAGTACAATACTGTCTTGATTACTGTAGTGTTGTAGTATACTGTGAAGTCAGGGAGCTTGATTCCTCCAGCTCCGTCTTTCTTTGTCAAGATGGCTTTGGCTATTCAGGGTCTTGTGTTTCCATACAAATAGTGAAATTTTTTGTTCTAGTTCTGTTAAAAATACCAGTGGTAGTTTGATAGGGATTGCATTGAATCTGTAGATTGCTTTGGGTAGTATAGTCATTTACACAATGTTGATCCTTCCAATTGAAGAACATGGTATATCTCTCCACCTGTTTGTATCATCTTTAATTTCTTTCATCAGGGTCTTATAATTTTCTGCATACAAGTCTTTTGTCTCCTTAGGTAGGTTTATTCCTAGATATTTTATAACCAACTTGTAGTTTTATTGATCTTTGCTATCGTTTTCATTTCTTTTTCATTTATTTCTGATCTGATCTTTATGATTTCTTTCCTTCTGGTAACTTTGGGTATTTTTGTTCTTCTTTCTCTAATTGCTTTAGGTGTGAGGTTAGGTTGTTTCTT
>NC_041220.1:105041777-105042431 GCF_002837175.3 Physeter macrocephalus
CCTGTTTGTATCATCTTTAATTTCTTTCATCAGGGTCTTATAATTTTCTGCATACAAGTCTTTTGTCTCCTTAGGTAGGTTTATTCCTAGATATTTTATAACCAACTTGTAGTTTTATTGATCTTTGCTATCGTTTTCATTTCTTTTTCATTTATTTCTGATCTGATCTTTATGATTTCTTTCCTTCTGGTAACTTTGGGTTTAGAAGTGCTTTTGCTGCATCCCATAGGTTTTGGCTCATTGTGATTTCATTGTCATTTGTTTCTAGGTATTTTTTGATTTCCTCTTTGATTTCTTCAGTGATCCCTTGGTTATTAAGTAGTGTATTGTTCAGCCTCCATGTGTTTGTATTTTTTACACATTTTTTCCTGTAATTGATACCTAGTCTCATAGCGTTGTGGTCAGAAAATATACTTGATACGATTTCAATTAGCACTAGCCCCCTTCAGGCTGTGTTCACATAGCCAACCCCAGTCCTCTCCCTGGGGTCTGACGTCCTAAGCTGGAGCCTCAGCTCCCAGCCCCCACCCGTCCCAGCGGGTGAGCAGTCAAGCCTCTTGGGCTGGTGGTTGTTTTTGGATGGAATGTCCTATAAATATCAGTTAGGTCCATCTTGTGTAATGTGTCATTTAAAGCTTGTGTTTCCTTATTTGT
>NC_041220.1:105042441-105044305 GCF_002837175.3 Physeter macrocephalus
CCTGTTGCTGCACTCTCCTCCATGGCTCCGAAGCTTCCCCCCCTCCGCCACCTGCAGTCTCTGCCCGTGAATGGGCTAAAGTCCCCTACTATGATTGTGTTACTGTTGATTTCCCCTTTTATGGCGGTTAGTACTTGCCTTATGTCTTGGGTTTCTAGTGTGTGGAAACCTTTCTTCCTTCACAGTTCCCTCCCACTGGTGCAGGTCCCGATCTTATTCTTTTGTCTCTGTTTTTTTCTTTTTCTTTTTCCCTACCAGTTGTTATATCTTCTTTTTGGATTGATCCCTTGATCATTATGTAGTGGCCTTCTTTGTCTCTTATAATAGTCTTTGTTTAAATGTCTATTTTGTCTGATATGAGAATTGCTACTCCAGCTTTCTTTTAATTTCTATTAGCATGGAATATCTTTTTCCATCCCCTCACTTTCAGTCTGTATGTGTCCCTAGGTCTGAAGTGGGTCTCTTGCAGACAGCATATATACAGGTCTTGTTTTTGTAGCCATTCAGCCAGTCTTTGTCTTTTGTTTGGATCAGTTAATCCATTTACATTTAAGGTAATTATTGATATGTATGTTCCTATTACCATTTTCTTAATTGTTTTGGGTTTGTTATTGTAGGTCTTCTCCTTCTCTTGTGTTTCCTGCCTACAGAAGTTCCTTTAGCATTTGTTGCAAAGCCGGTTTGGTGGTGCTGAATTGTCTTAGCTTTTGCTTGTCTGTAAAAGTTTTAACTTCTTCATCAAATGTGAATGAGATCCTTGATGTGTAGAGTAATCTTGGTTGTAGCTTTTTCCCCTTCATCACTTTAAATATGTCCTCATACTTTCTTCTGGCTTGCAGAGTTTCTGCTGAAAGATCAGCTGTTAACGTTATGGGGATTCCCTTGTATGTTATTTGTTGTTTTTTTCTTGCTGCTTTTAATATTTTTTCTTTGTATTTAATTTTTGATAGTTTGATTAATATGTGTCTTGGCATGTTTGTCCTTGGATTTATCCTCTGTGGGACTCTCTGTGCTTCGTGAACTTGATTAACTATTTCCTTTCCCATATTAGGGAAGTTTTCAACTATAATCTCTTCAAATATTTTCTCAGTCCCTTTTTTTTCTCTTCTTCTTCTGGGACCCCTATAATTCGAATGTTGGTGCATTTAATATTTCTGAATTCTTTTTCAGGTAGACTGCCTATTTCCTCTTCATTTGTTAGGTCTGGTGGGTTTTTACCTTGCTCCTTCATCTGCTGTGTGTTTCTCTGTCTTCTTAACTTACTGTGTTTGGGGTCTCCTCTTCACAGGCTGCATATTCGTAGTTCAAGTTGTTTTTGGTGTCTGCCCCCAGTGGCTAAGGATGGTTCAGTGGGTTATGTAGGCTTCCTTGTGGAGGGGACTAGTGCCTGTGTTCTGGTGGATGAGGTTGAATCATGTCTTTCTGGTGGGCAGGTCCATGTCTGGTGTTGTGTTTTAGGGTGTTTGTGGCTTTATTATGATTTTAGGCAGCCTCTGTGCTAATGGGTGGCATTGTGTTCCTGTCTTGCTAGTTGTTTGGCATAGGGTGTCCAGCACTGTAGCTTACCGGTCATTGAGTGGAGCTGGGTCTTGGCATTGAGATGGAGATCTCTGGGAGATTTTTGCCGTTTGATATTACGTGGAGATGGGAGGTCTCTTGTGGACCAATGTCCTGAAGTGGCTCTCCCCCCTCAGAGGCACAGCCCTGTCGCCTGGCTGGAGCACCAAGCGCTTGTCATCCACATGGCTCAGAATAAAAGGGAGAGAGAGAGAAAGAAGAAAGAAAGAAAGAAAGAAAGAAAGAAAGAAAGAAAGAAAGAAAGAAAGAAAGAAAGAAGGAAAGAAATCACTATGTCAAGTTATTT
>NC_041220.1:105045520-105123487 GCF_002837175.3 Physeter macrocephalus
AGGTGTTCTATGAGTTGTTCCACATGTAGATGTATTTCTGATGTATTTGTGGGGAGGAAGGTGATCTCCACGTCTTACTCTTCTGCCATCTTGAAGCTCCTCCTGCCCTATTGTTTCTTGACTGCCTTTCCTTTGTTTCTGTTTTCCCTCTCTCCTTTAATTAGTAACTGTTTGAATCTATCCTTTGGAACTCAAGGAAGGTCTAAGAGGCTGAAATCTTTTCCTCACAAACAAGAAACTAGGAACACCAGAAGACGTTTGTACCTTGGAGGGCACATTAGGGTGGTTCCGCTTGGATTCAATTTTACTAAAAATAACAGCCAAAGTGCTTAAACCCTACATGACTGGCTCCCGATGACATAACCTATTTACCAGCTACTACTCTGGCTCCCTTCACATATCTCAGCTTCCTTTCTTTTAACACCCATGCTTAGATCCTTAGTCCTGGCTAATCCTTCTGCTTGGAACACTCTTCCTACAGATACCTAAATCCCAAATTTTCTTATCTTCATGAACCTCTACTCAAATCAGACCCAGGCAATGAAGCCTACCTCAATTACTCTCTACATAATTTCAAACCAACACTCACCAACCACCACCCTGGCATTCAAGATTGTCTATATCCATTCTTCTTCTACTTGTTTTTTCTGTAGCTCTTATTGCATCCTAACATACAATATAATTTATTTATTATAATTATTATTTACTGTGGGATCCTTCCTCCTTCACTAGAATTTTAGCCATGCAACAATTGGCATCTTTATGTCTTTTGTTTCCTGATATAGCAAAGCACCCAAAACAATGTCTGACATGTATTAGTCAATAAATATATGTTAAAATATATATATGAAGGTTTTGATTTGTCTGCCTACATAGATGTCATTTATTCTTGCTTTTCATGTATTAAAACCTAATAGCTATTAAATGCTTGTTCTATACCAGAAACAGGTCTGAGTACCTTACATGTACCATCTTATTAAATCTTTACAAGAACCTTGTAGTCTGCATCTTTCTATAGCAGCACAGCATAGTAGATAAAGACAGTCGTTAGTAGAGAATATCTCAGGATCTTAAGCCATAAATCATGGCTTTGAGTCTAGACCCTGCCACTTAGTGGGTGTGATGCCTTGTATAAGTGAAGTGAGCCTCCCTCTCCCCCGGCCTCAGTACCAAGATTTTCTCATTTTTGAAATGGGACATACGTTTAGTACTGCCTCATGATATTGTTATACCTATAAAAGAGTTAATACACGAAAAAGTATCAGAATGGCATCTGGAACAGAGTATACACTAAACAAATGTTAGCTATTATCATTACAATAAATATTTTATCAATTTTACATATACATTGTGAACCTGGGGCTCAGAGAGGCCAATTAACTTGGCCACAATCAAGTAGATAGTAAGTAGCATTCAGGTCACTGACTCCCAAACTGTGTTTTTAACCACCACACAGCAAGGAACACAAAAGGAGGAACACTTAGGGGGAAAATATAATGAGTTAAAATGTGGATTTCTGTATCTTCACCCCAGGATACTTTCTACCTAAATTTAGACTTCCTAGAGAATATCAATCTCTGGCTATATATTTAATTTTCTCTCCAAGCTGGCATGAAGCAGACTTGATCTTTGTAAGACAGCAGGGTTCATGTGATTATTTTCCTAGGCTTTGCCAAAAGTCAGTCATTTAAAAGTCTTTGTGGCACACGACCAACTGCTTTGTACATCAGCTGCTCTGTAAAAAGTTGAAAATGTGATAGATTTGCTGACAAGCGCATTTTATGTTTGATGTGCATAAATTTTTTTTACAGTGATAAAAATAGAAGCAGTTAAGAGTTACTGAGTGGCTTGTTTTTCCTTCTGTCTCTTGAATATTTTGATCTTAATATAGAGCAGGTGTCTTGCTTGTTTTCACCTGTATTTTCCAGCTTTAACTTCCTCATCCTGTATTACTTCATTATAAGAAAGAAGTCATAGCTACTATGTGCAAGTGTGAGAGCTTGTTGTCTTGGGGGCAAATAAAAAAGTAACAAACATTGCATTACAATTTAGTAGAAGAAATGGCAAATCATGTATTTGTCAAATATAGTATTTAAACCTAGGACAAGCCATAGTCAATCTGCATCTGAAGCATTGTGATAGACTCCCAGATTCTCTAAGCCATTCCGTGCCCACTAGCCAGGGTGACTTTATCTCACTGTAAATCTAACCATTTTTCTCTCCCACACAAAGCCCTTTAATGGCTTCCTATTGAAGTAAAATCTAAAATCATCAGCATGACAAGGACTGCTATGCTATGTATGATCTTTCCCCTTTCTGTCTCTCCTAGCACACTTCTCACTAATATCCAACCTTCTCTTCACCCCATGCCACCGCACTAGACATTTTTTCTATTTCTAAAACATTCCAAGTTAGTCTTTGACTCAGAACATTTGCACTTGCTGCCTCTCTACATTGTCTGATCTTCTCACAGATCTCTATACAGCTAACTAACTGCTTCTCGTTATTTAGAAGTCAGCTATGGTCCCTTCTTTTTGACGTTGTCCCATAGTGCACGTTTTAAGAAATAGGCTGGGATTTTGTTCATCTTAATCTCTATTGCATGCTCATTGTCCAAAGTATCAACCACATAGTAGGTGCCCCCTAAATGACAATTGCAGACTGTTTGACTGAATAATTTACTGACTATGAATGTATATGCAATCCCAGGTAAGGGATCATCAGTGCCAAAAAAAAAAAGTCATCCAGAAAATTCTATGAGATGTTATGAAAGGGAGCAATCAGGCTAGAATGGCTATCATTGAGCAAGAGTTGGCTCTCAAATAATGATTATTTATAACTGTTATTGTTGTTATAAATAATTATTTAGTGTCTACTATGTGTAAAACAATAGTCTAAGCCTGTTCTATAAATAATGTTATTTAATTTTCATAAAAACCTAGTGAATAGATACTCACTTTGTAAGTGAGGGTACTTGACTTAGTTCATTTGGGCTGATATAATAAAATACCAGAGACTGGGTGGCTTATAATCAACAAATTTTATTTCTCACAGTTCTGGAGAGTGGAAGTCTGAGATCAGGGTGCCAGGATGGTCAAGTGAGAGCCCCCTCCTGGGTCACAGACCTCTTGCTGTATCTTCACATGGTGGAAGGGACAAGGGAGCCCTACAGGGCCCCTTTTGTAAGGGCACTAATCCTATTTATGAGGGCTCCACCCTCATGATCTAATCACATCCCACAGGCCCCACCTCCTAACACCACCACAAAGAGCATTAGGATTTTAACATATGAATTTTAGAGGGACACAGCATCAGACCACAAGACTGAAGCTAAGATATTAGTAACATATACATGATTACACAGCTAGTGAGCTGCTGAGCAGAAATTTGAACCTAGACAGACCATAGAACCCATGCATTCAGTTGTAACACTGTATTGAACTTGGACAAATGAAAAACAAAGGAAATGTCATCCAGTTTGAGGGAAAAGTGTGATCAAAGATAAGGAAGAGGGAACAAGCAAATAATATACTGGAAGTCATGTTAGGCTAGAACCCAGTGGATGAGCAAAAGCGTTAAACATGGACTTGAAAAGCAGTTTGAAATCAGGTCATGGACAGGTGTGAATGGCAGGTAGGGAATGATGCAGTGATTTATTTGAAAAAAACTTGAAAACCTTTGGAGGAGGGATTTGCATGACTTGATCTTGGCTTTATGGTAATGGAGAGAACAATTAGGAATTATAAGTTCTAACAAGAAGTAACTGATGTTTATTATACATAAACATTTATTATTAATAAACATTTATCAATTAATAACATTTATTATTAATAAATAAATATTATTTATTAAATATTAATATTTCCCAAAGTATTTTGACTCAAAAATATCCTATTTGATTATCAACAATTACCGTGTTATCAGTATTATTACTTCCATTTTAAAGACAAGAATAATTAAGTTAAATTAAAAATAATGTTGTTCAGGGACTTCCCTGGCAGTCCAGTGCTTAAGACTCTGTGCTCCCACCACAGGGGGTGCAGATTCGATCCCTGGTCAGGCAACTAAGATCTCACGTGCCATGACACACTGCATGGCAAAAAAATAAATAAAAATTAAATGAAATTAAAGTAAAAATAATAATGATGCTCAGAAAAGGCAAGTGACTTAGAATGTCCAAGATCAAATGCCAAACATGCCTAAAACTATAGAGATTTTCAGAAAGCCTTTAGGTAAGTCTAGGATGTTCAACCACAGAGAGAAGCATAGTTGTCACAATTGTTACATCTCATGAAGTGGCTCCAGTGTGAGGACCCTTTACATGTGTTGTTTTTATTTACAAAGAGGCAACATTGCCAAGAACTGAAGAGCAAGGACATCAGAGTCAAACTCCTGACTTCGAATATCAACTCTGGCTTTGCTAGCTATTTGTCTCTAGAGAATTTATTTAACTTTGCTTTGTCTTAGCTGCAAAGCATTCTGTAAATCAAATGAACTAAAAAGTATAAAGTGCTTAGACCAATGCCTAATATTAAATAAACTCTCTTAAATATTTTGTCATGTGTGATCCTCATAACACTTCTGTGGATGCTGCCATTTCCTTTTAATACACAAGAAGACTGAAGTCCAGTCTAAGGATGCTATACACCAGGGGAAAGAATGCCAGGGAACAGGAAAGCCCTTGTCAAGAATAATAAATACATGATCACTCTTTCTGGAGAATTTGTGCCTTATCACAGATATGGAAAATTGGCAATAATTAAGGCGTCAAACATGAAAATGTGAGAAAGTCACATTTTTCCTTCACTGAGAAAAAGGTAGGACGATGCATGATGAAGAAGAGGGTGCCAATATCCTAGCAACAAGAATTCACTGAGAATTTGATGGTCAAGCCCAGTTAAAGCCCTGCTCCTTGGAAAAAAAATTCCCATTGTCTAATCGTAATATCCACCTCTTCTGATCTCCTGCACCTCCTACTGCCCATTTGATCTGATTTGGGCAAGGTTCAAGAGTACTTCTGGACACCAGATCAAAATTCCAGTATTTCTTTCCTAGCCCTGTGAGCTTAAAAAATCTACTTAACCTCTCTGCATCTGCATTTCTTCATATATAAAATGAATATAATGATTCTTAACTTTGAAGCATCTTTGAATTAACAATTTACCATATAAATGCATGGTGTACAGTCAGCATTTAATAATGACTACAAGGATACTAGCAGATAGTACTTGTGGGTACATACAGGAGTTCCAAATGCTTTGTTCAAAACAAGTATTATTAATTTTTGGTTAAGTGGATGGAATATCTTGACACACTGTTAATACAGTTATGTTATTTTCTTTTTTCCCCCTTCCCAAAGTTTATTGATTTTCTATTCTTTTATAAATTTCTGTCTTTAACTTTTCTCCCTGGTTGCCTCATCCACCTGTCCCAAAGGGTGTTGCCAAAATTCAGTAAGATACAGCTGTATCAAGCATAGTGTATAGCACCTAATGATCATTAACCAGTAATTCTGGGTTCCAACAGACAGGTCATGTAAAATTGCTGGACCTCAATATTCTAACTGAAAACTGAGGATAACTTGCAGTGATGTAGCAAAGTTTAAAAATCAGTGGATAGAAAACTGTCTGGTACATAATACAAGTTTTTAATATCCTCTCCTTTCTCTTGACTCTTCTTCTGCCTCTAGATTATCAGGAGACACTATTTCTCTTTAGTGCTCTCAGCAGATATTTCTAAATGTTTTGGAGATTAAATGCATAATCTGGAGAGAAATCAACAAATTTAAGAGTTAATGGATGAGGTGAGCTGGGCTGGGTTGAGATTTCCTAAAACATTCAGGAGTCCCTTAGAATTGGGCACCAATTAGTGTTTATTCATTCATTGGCAATATTCATGCATTCAGTGCCTCCCCTTCTCATTCAAAGTAAAAGTGGTTGCAAGACCCTAAGCAATCTGCCTCCACCTCCTCTCCCAAATCCACCTCCTTGCACTCATCAAATGCCCCCCTCATTTGCTCTGTTACAGCCATCTTGCCTCCTTACCCTCCAGGCTTCTCCCACTTCTGCCTGGAATTCCCTCCCTACCCAGGGATTCCCATACCCTACCTACATGCCAGGCCAATGGAGCTATCCAGGGAGATGCTGCCTGAAGTGGTGGCATATTATTCTTTGAGAAGGGAGCATGAAGAGGAGTCAACAGGGAAAGCAAGGATGGTGTGTTTCTCAAAGGAAATGGCATATACGTGAAAGCCCTGTTCCAGGAGGGAGTGGAAAATTTTCAATAATAGAACGAATAGCACCAGATCTGGAGAATATAGAAGGAGCACCCAAATGAGGCAGGAAGATTTGGTCAGTCATTCTGGGTCATATTGGCCATGTTTAGGTGTTCATCCTACAATTCAAGGGACTCTTCCAGGGAAGGCCTTTAAACAGAGAAGGTCAAGGCAGTGGCCTCATCTGATTTGTGCTTTGTAAAGGTGATCAGTTGCAATGGAGACTACAAATCTGGAAGCTAGGAGGCCAAGTGGGAGGCTGCTGTAGTGCAGGCATGAGGTCATGGTGGTTTGAACCAGGATGATACTGAGACACAGACAGGTAGTGGAGAGACCTGGGCCTCTCCAGTCACTCTCCTTCCCCTCTCCAGACTGCTGAGTGTCTCCTGTGTCCCTGTGGGCAGGGGAGATGCTGGCCCCATCAGCTTTCTGTTTAGGTCAGTGCCAGAAAGACTCACCTCAGAGAGAGGAGCCTCTGAAGATGATGAGAAAGGCAGCCAGGTGAATAAAGGCTTTGCTTTCTTCATCTCCTCCCCACAGATCAGCTGGAGCAAAGGTTCAAAATAACACGATGCTGTTAGTGAGAAACTGTCACAACCTCTCCTCTTTCTCATGTGGTGGCAAACTTCTCCAGAACACTCCACACTTGATTGTTCTAATTCTGGGCAAGCTCCATCTTCCCCATGTGCTGACTCGGTTCCTCAGCTTTGCTCATGTCTGTGTCTCTTGGGGTATTTCCAGGGGCTCTAAGACTATTCCTGTGTCTTTAGTTAGCATTTTGGGAACTACTTCTACTGCTTCTTGCAGTAGTAGTACTTCTGTTCCTTTTGTCACAAGAACAGTTCTACGACAAAGAAAAGTAGGACTGAATGATACCAACTAATAAATACTACTATTTCATGGTTGGTGAAAGTCAGAAGGTGTTAAGCTTGAAGTCAGAAGGTGTTTTATTAAGTTCATGCCCTTATTCTGTGATCCTGGAAATGACGAAGAAAAGACCTTGACTTGTGGTGTAATAGTTACTCACAGGTACTGAACATTTGTAGGAGACAGGCACCAGGCTAAGCTTTATACAAATTATCTCATTTCATCCTCTCAACCACCCTCAGGAAGAAGATTGCTTATTTTCTTCATTTTTGCAGGTAGGAAAATAAGCTCACAGAGGTTAAGGGACTAGCAGGAAATCACACAGCTGACAAGTCAAGGGAAAGGATTTGAACTTGGACCATCCTGTTTGAAGCCTTTGCTCTTACTATAACTCCCACAACCTGAGCTACCAAGAACATGAGGTTGGGAGCCCATATTGGGATCTTAGTCTGATGACAACTTATCTGTTTTGTTAACTGCGTGATGCCAGACAAACAGCCTGGCCTCTCTGAACGTTAATCTTCCTTGTCTGTGAAATAATAATAATAACAATACTAACAATGATAATAATAATAATTCTACGAGATGCAGGGCACCGGGGAGAATTTTAAGAGATTATGCATAGAAAAAGCCTAATCCACCAGCTCCACATGGTTCCCTGCTCAGTACTTCAGACATTCCATATAAACTGACGCCAGCCTTGCCTCCTAACAAGCTGTGTAACTTTAAATGTCTTTGATAACCTTTGAGTCGCACATGTACGGAGTCGGATGAAATCTGATTTACCTATAATTTTTATAAAGAAGATTAAATAGGAAAAATATGATACAGAGCAACCCACACATAACAGATGTTTATTTTCCTCTCCTTGGGTAAGCCTTACTGTTCTGTTTAAAATGTTTAAGTAGTAAGTGCTTTATCTTCCTTTCTGTATCAAATGAGGTTATCCTTTTGATATAATTAACTTGTACTGGAAAAAAGCATAAGAATACTACATTAAAGCTTACTATCACTACTTAATGATTTTAATTCTATGAATAACTATAAAGAATGAACAATTAATGCCATGCATTAAATTGCCTAGTACTTTTCAATTTTACTTATTCATTATTTCAGGGCCCCTAATTTTATAATCTATTAATTTTTTTTTTTTTTTTTTTTAAATAAGAGAACTGTGTGCCTCTTGTCTAGTGTGTTTCTAAGAACTGTTGATCCTAGCAGAGAGAAGACATTTTTTAAAATGAGCTGTAACTAGTGGATACGAACACTGACTCAAGAACTCTAATATTTTTGTGGTATCTTTTTTTCATCATTTCACAATTATTATTCCATGTGCTGATGATCAAGCCCCCCCATTTCTGGGTGATTGCCCTATTAATAACAGAGAGATGAGAATAGAATTAAATATTTGCACTAGGGGCTATGCTTAATTGAGTTCTTTGCTTATTGCAAGCTTTGGGTTTTGAAATTAAAGCCAACAAAAATGATGCCATTTAGAAATATGGCTAAAATTAGAAGTCTTTTAAATATGATAAAAATTCTGCAGAGACTAGGACTTAAAAATTTTTAGGTTCAGACATGAGGTATAATTTTAGAAACAAAGCACAATTTTTTTATAAATTTTGAAAAATGTGTCCAGATTATATCGAGCACTCACATTGTTGCAGAAACTGTCAAACACTCAGGAGTGAAATAGAAGATAATATTAACCCTAAAATAGTTCAATACACAACATTATCTCATTTAACTTACAAGGCATCTTGAGGAAGAGACTGTCATTATCCTTATCGGCAGGGACAAAACTGAAACACACATTCATTCAAGCACAAATACTTATTTGAGATCTGGGATATTAGATATTGGGATCTACTGTTTGGCAGGCATTATACTGGGCACTTGAGATATGTCTGTGAATAGAATATACAAGACCTCTATTCTCACTCTACTATTATTTTAGAGGTACCAACAGATCATAAAAAATTTTAAAAAGTCAGAAATCTGTTAACTGTGTCAAACACTGAAGGTTGAAAATAAGTCAGCTATGGGAAAATTCTGCAGAAGAGCATTCTACATGGAAAAGCAAGAGCAAAGACCTAGAAAAGGGAGAGAAGCAACAAAGGTGACAAGCGAGTGAACAAGGAGAGTGTGGTGGGGGAGAGTTGAGACAGGTGGTGTGTAGAGCCAGATCTTGTACAACTTTGTATATGATGGCAAAGAACTCATATTTCATTCCAAGAATAACGGGGTGGCATTGAAAGTTTTGAAGCAGAATGGTTATGTAATTATTTTAAAATTTATTTGTCTATCGTTCTCTGGAAAATGGACAACAGAGGGCAAGAGTAGAAGCAGGGAAACAAGTTAAGATGCTATTAAGGTGTCCCAGAAAGGAGATGTGAACTTGTACTAGGATAGAGGTATCAGACATGGATATGGGTCTCAGTAGTTTCCAGAAACAGGATTGGTGTTAGATTGGATATGGGAGGATGAAAAAAAGGGATAAATTGTAAATTTTATGCAGAAGCAATTAGATTAATGAGAATTTCATTTACTGATAAGAAAAACTCTGAACATAGCAATTTTGTGTTTGTTTTGCTTTAAAAAAAATACAGTACAGAAGATATTAATTGTTCTATTTGGGTGTGTTGTTTGAGATATAAAACTGAAGATATCCAGTAGACAGTTGGGCATATATATTTGAAGCTCAAAATATTTTCTTGCAGATACAAATTTGGGTTTTCAACTTAAAATTGCTATTTAAAGGCATGGGATAGTGTGAGATCACCTAAAGTGAGAGTTTATGTAGAGAAAAATAGAGAGCATAAACCTAAGCCAGGGGCTTATTCCCTTAGAGAAGATACATAACTTGCTCTACATTTCAGGGCTAGTAAGAGGCAAACTTAAATCCTGTATGACTCCAAAGTCCATACTTCTATGTTTTATCACCTATTAGATGATATTTTAAGCGAACTTTTAAAAATGAATAGACTTTTGATATCCAAGAATGCTGAGAAGGGCATTACAGGCTGAGGACACTGTAATATTTATGGCATAAAAGTGGAAGAGGACAGAGAGTGTACAATGGGTGGTTTTGTTGTTCAATGTGATTTCAGTAGAAGGTCTGGGGAGAAATGTATCAAGAAATGAATCCAACTAATATGTAGGGCGAAATAAAGAAACCGCTAGTTGTCTGTTTTTCTACAGTGACTGGGGATTCAGGAATGGAGACGATGATGTTCTAATATGCTGATTCTGAAAACAGATCATGTATTTGGATGATTTATCATTATTATATATGAATTACTATGTGAAAGGGGCTTAGCAGTTATTCTCTGTGACTTCCAAAGATAGAATTAAGAAGAGACATTTTTCAGAGTCAGGTTTACACTCAATTAATAAAATTGTCCCAAAATTGTCTGAGCTCTGTAAAGAACATTGTTTCAAGAAGTTCTCAATTATCACAAGTGTTCAAATACATATTAGATTCAGCATTCAGTAACAATGGTTCTTATTTGTCACTTATTTTTCCCTTTCAACTTTTCAGTACATAACCCATGTCTTAGTCTGTTTGGGCTGCTATAACAAGAATAATACAGACTGGGTGGCTTTAACAACAAACATTTGTTTTTCACAGTTCTGAAGACTGGGAAGTCCAAGATCAAGGCACTGGCCCATTCAGTCCAGTGAGGGCCCACTTTCTGGTTCACAGACGGCAGCCTTCTCACTGTGTCCTCACATGGTAGAAGTGTCAAGAGACTTCTCTAGGGTCCCATTTTTAAGGACACTAATCCCATTTATTGGGGCTCCACTCTCATGACCTAATCATCTCCCAAAGGCCCTACCTCCTAATACTGTCACCTCAGGGTTAGGATTTCAACATATGAATTTGGGGTAGGGACACATACAAAAAGTCCATAACAACCAGCTTTAATCCAAAATGTTCAAGCTGTTTCTTCTTGTACAAGTTCTTTTTGGAAGCATTTGTTATTCCCCATTCCTTATCCAGCTCTATATTTATACCAATTTCTGACATATGTGAATAGAATAAAATAAATTTTCATCTTTACTTCGGTGTTGTATTCATGACTTTGTAGATAAAGACTTACTAAGAGAGAATCAGTATAAAGCACATAGCTTCACAACAATCAGGAAAGAAATTGGGCAGAAAGGTAAAGACAGTGTAAAATCAAGAAAAAGAAAAATGATGCAGATTTAAGTTTACTATAATTATAATAGATTTTATATGCAATCAGTAAAGTATTGTTATCTATTTTTAATGTTGGATCAGGACTGTGGTAGATGTAGATGTGATATTAATTACAATCATTGCTATGAATTGTTTATTCATGCCTATTTTGTTAGGCTACAAAATTTAAAAAAAAGTATTTATGAACTAGGCTAACTTGATTGCAGATTTTACTTGACCTCATAAAGCTCTGTTAAGAGCTTCTCAGATGTGAGATTAATATTGCAAAATGGGCAGGAGCTCTCAAGGAAAAAAATTTAATTTGTTGAGCTCCCATATTTACAAATCTTTAGCTATACTGTCCTCATCAGACAGAGCCTCTTGAGCCTTCTTGAGCCTCAGATCTTGATTTGTAAACTTGGGACAATAAAGCAGTCTTGTTTGATCATTTAAGGATCAAGTGAGATAATAAATGTAAACAGTGATGATCAATCAATTGTAGTCAATCAATAAAAATCACCTCCTTTTTGTTAGAATGGAAAGGGATGAGAGAAGGCACCCTCACTGAGGTGTCAGATATATTAGGGATGAATGCTTTAGAGAATTATGTCTGGAGTGAGTTTTTGCACATGAGTTTGTGTCTTGGAATTGAAGTCAGGTAAACAAAGAACAAAACAACCAAATTCATCCCTTATTAGGAAAACAATAAACTTCAACCCTCTGAGTTAGAGCTAATAATTGACACTGAAGGCAGCATAGAGGACTGGAAAAACAGGATGAGACTGGGTATGAGTTTATATGTGTGTGTGTGTAAGAGTGAGGATGTGAGTGGATGTGGGTGTGTGTGTGTTTGTGGTTGTTTATGTGAGTGTTTCTGTGTGTGTTTGGGGAAGGGGAGGAGAGACAGCAGCCTCTGAGAGCAGAAATAACGCGAGGAGTAAGCAACTGCAGTTGAACAGTAGTTACATAGCATAACTAGCACCATAAGAGGAGAGGAATAAAAATACAGTTGTGGTATGATAAGACAGCATGGTTCTCACCCCCATACACCTCTTGAAGTTGAGGGAGGTTTCTTGGACAAGCTCAGACGAAGCTGGAATGAAATACCTACATCCAGTGATGGTGCATACGCTTTTCACATGTTTTGCCAACTGCATACACACCTAGCTGGGGATGAATGGGGGATAAACTTCAGCCTACAGCCTGCTTGTCAAGTCATGGGCCCCTCATGGAGCTGCCTCCTCAGAGGAAAATAATATTTTATTTTTTTCTCATTTGCATAAAGACGCTCTATGGGAACCTGGTGGCCCTGCCTATATCAGTATCTCCAGACCACACTAGAGAAATGGGAACTAAGGATGTGCTGTCATAATAGATAGCACTGTACTTCTTCTTTTATATATTATGAAGCATCAGTATTGACTCACAATACAAAGGAAATAATAGATTAAAAGGGAACAATGGCAGACTTTTAGAGAGAAGACAGATTCCCCAAAAGTTTTGATTTTTTTGAGAGGAATAATTCCCTTATAATCATTAAAAAGTGAGTACTGAAGTATTATGGACTGAGTGGTGTTCCCCAAATTCACATGTTGAAGCCCTAATCCAACGTGACTGTATTTGGCAATAGAGGCTGCAAGGAAGTGATAAAGGTTAAATTAGGTTCTAAATTTGGGGCCCTAATCCTGTAGGGCTGATGTCTTATAAGAAGAGGAAGAGACACCAGACCTCTCTCTCAGCCATGTAAGGACACAACAAGGAGATGCCTGTCTGTAGGACAATTCTTCCAGAACTCTGAGGAAATGAATTTCTGTTATTTAAATGACCCAGTCTGTAATATTTTGTTATATTAGGCAATCCAAGCTTATACATGTAGCTTCTCCATAAGGGTACATATATAGTCACTTCCTGATTATTTTCCTATAATATAGTCAAAATTCCACATATAATTATGATCCAAGTCCTGTGTTCTTTGCTGATAGACCCAGGATTAATGTATTTGATAAATTAACCATATACACCTCAGAATGGCCCAGTTTTATTTTCTTTCTCAAAATGCATCTGTCTTAGTTAGCTTATGCTGCTAAAACAAAATACCATTGACTAGGTACCTTAAACAACAGACATTTATTTCTCACAGTTTTGGGGGCTGGGAGTCTGAGATCAGGGTGTCAGCAGGGTTTGGGTGAGGGCCCTCTTCCTATATGCTCACATGGCCTTTCCTCCAGCCTGTGCATGGAGAGAGAGATGTCACCTTCTCTTCAGGTCCTTATCAGGGCAACTAATCCCATTATTAGGGTCCCACCCTCATGACCTAACCTAATCCTAAATACCTCCCTAAGGCTCCACCTCCAAATATCTTCACATTGTGAATTAGAGCTTCAAGGTATGAATTTTGCGAGGACATGAATGGTCAGCCCATAACATCAGATGTGAATTAGATGGTCATTTTTACACTCTAGGTAGCATGGGGCCAAGATTACAGTACCAAACTTGTGAATAATCCTGAGAAACACAAAGATCCTACTGGAACTAAAATCCTATGATCCTGATGACCAACTTTGACAAGCCAGCATTTGACTTTTGCCAAATTGTATCATCTCCCTGGTCTGCATTATTTTTTTCATTTTTTTCTAATAGTCCATTCTTACAGAAATGTATGAGAATGTAAGTTATGTGGTCAACCATAAGCATGTATATGTACGAATAAAATGATATTTTTTATTCAAATCATTGCATTTTGAACCAAAAAAACTTAGACGGATCCTACAATAATAATTTTATTTTACAAATTAAAAAATTGAGGGTAAGAAAACGTGTGCTTATTTTTGCTTTTCTAAATACCTAAAGTGTACTTTTTGGGACACTGGAATTAGAACCAGATCCCCTATCACCCAGTCCAGGTCACAGTCATTAAATCTTTCAACAAGTACATATGTATGTATAAAGCCCATCATACCCAAAGTATGTGCTCAATGCTACAAGAGCCACTGTCTCTAAGAAAATATGCCAGTAAAAATCCCAGAGCCAAGACTGGAAGAGAGGGATAGTAGCAGAATAGTGATGAAAAGCATCTGGAAAGTTGAACCGGAGGTACCTCCCTGTCGTTTCAAGGCCTGAAATTCTCCACATGCTTCTGAGAGAATGATAAACCAGCAAAGGCTTCAGGTCAGGATTAAAAAATATATATTCTATGATAATATTTTACAGTTAAGGAGGAGTAGAAAGTTTTGTTAAACGATTGGTGATACGCAAGTTTAACTTTCTAAGGAAAAACAGTTTAGACTAAAGAATTAATGTGGTTAGAGGCAGTATTCTAAAGAATACTGGGTTAAAATTAGAATTAGAATTCTGGGTTAAAAGATTTGTACTTTTTGTCCCCCAAAAAAGTATATAGAAATATACTATCCACTGATGCATAACAGTTTCTGAGCTTCCTCACAGAGGACAGGACCCATTGTCTTGCTTCTCCACAGATCTAATTCCGTCATTTCAGCTTTGTTTTGAGCTCTAAGAGCCAACCCATGGATCAAAGGGTATTTAAGGAGCAGTAGTTTAGTAACTAAGGAGATTTGGTGACAAAGCAGTGCATTTTCCTCTTCTGGCCTTTGGCATCTGCTCCAGCCATTTAACTTAGAACTCATTCCTGTCACCAAGTCTCCCTTTCATGTATCTAGTTCAGTAATTGAGTGTCTATCTAGGCTCGCATTACTGCTCAATATATTATCAAAATCATAAAGGGAGGCTTTATAGTTTGTCAGAGAGAAAGACAGAAGGGATGAGGTCTGGATCTCCTAGCACACAGGAGATAGCAACAGACAAATATGAAGTGTCAACCAAATGCTAGACTATGTTTTAAGTCAGAGACAAGCCACTGCTCTCAGGCTAAATTCAGCCCTCCACTGATTTTTGTAAATAAAGTTTTATTGGAATACACTATTGCCCATTAGTTCACATATTTCCTAGGGCTGTTTTTGCTATACAACATCAGAGTTGAGTAGTTGTGACAAAGACCATATTGCCTGTAAAGCCTACAATATTTAATTTCTGGCTCTGTATAGAAAATGTCTACTGATCCTTGTTCTAAATGTTTTATTACAAATTACTACCTATGTGACCCTCAACAAGCAGTGTAACCTTCTTAATATTCACAAAAACTTCATCATGTAGCATTTTACATAAGAGATAAAAGACGTGTACCAAAAAAAAGATAAAAGCTGTGCCAAAGCTGAAGAGTATATAGCTAGGAATCAAAAGACCTAGAATTCAAACTCAACCCATCCTCTCTGGTCTATGCACTTAAAAATAACAGTAATTATAAATACATATTTATATGTGTGTTTGTATAAACTGGCTTTATTGAGCTAAAATTGACATACCATACAATTTACCTAAACTGTACTGTTCATTGGTGTTTCATACATTCACAGAGTTGTGCAAGCATTATAACAATTTTAGAACATTTTCATCATCCCCAAAATAAAACTCACTAGCAGGATCTATATCTTCTCCACCTCCTCCCCAACACTTGTTATTGTCTTCATTTTTATTTTAGTTATTGCCATCCTAGTTGGGTGTACAGTGGTATGACATTGTGGTTTTGTTTTGTTTTGTTTTGTTTTTTCCCCTGATGGTTACTGACTTTGAGCCTCTTTTCATGTGCTCACTGGCCATTTGTACATCTTCTTTGAAGGAATGTTTATTCAGAGTTTTTTTTTTTCCTCATTATGATTTTTTTATTATTGACCTGTCATTCTGTGTATGATCTGTTTGCTTTTGTGGGTGCTAATATAAATGGCATTGCATTTTTAATTTCAAATTCCACTTGTTTATTGTTGGTATTCAGGAAAGCACCTGACTTTTTTTTGTCTTTTAACATCTTTACTGGAGTATAATTGCTTTACAATGGTGTGTTAGTTTCTGCTTTATAACAAAGTGAATCAGTTATACATATATATATATATATATATCCCCATATCTCTTCCCTCTTGCGTCTCCCTCCCTCCCACCCTCCCTATCCCACCCCTTTAGGTGGTCACAAAGCACCGAGCTGATCTCCCTGTGCTATGTGGCTGCTTCCTACTAGCTATCTATTTTACATTTGGTAGTGTATATGTGTCCATGCCACTTTCTCACTTTCTCTCAGGGTCACTAAGTGCTGCTTTCTCTTATAGTGTAATGCCAGGCATTAAGTTTTTTTATTATAATGTAAGTGCCTGACATTAAGCTATTGATTGCTGAGGCATTCATTTCAGACATCCATCTTGAACAAACATATTGACAGCTGAATGACACATCTACTAGTAAAGCAACTAGAGAAAGAAAAAGGGGACCCCCCCACGCATAAGTTGTCCCTTTTAGAAAGCCCTGGGGAGCCTAGATACCTGACAACTTGAATGGATTTGCTTCTCTTTACCATGCTCTAATTTCTGTTTTAAATTTTCCAATAAAGAGTGAACATGCAAAATCCTAGGTAACCCACTCTCAGACCCTAATAAAGGCAGAGCCTCAAGTCTGTACTCCCTCCCTCTTTCTCTGTGACATCACTGTGTGGCCTTCATGCATATTGTATACCCTCCACCACCTGTAATAAATTGTCTTGTTCAAAGTTCCCTGATGGTTTCTTGCTGAAGGGTGTTCTCCTGCAATCATAATAAGAACCACAGGAGACGGTCAAGACACAACATTGACTCCAACTTGGGAAATGTCTGTGGGGCTCACCACAAGGAATATGGGCCCATGCAAGTGCCTCAGCCATTCCTAGCCAATGATATCACTAACGTAATAATGCTGCAACCCACACATTTTAATGTTTTTTTTTCATTTAGTTTAAGATAGTCACATACAAATAGCTTTATTTCTCATTATCCAATTTTTATACTTTTTTTATTTGATTGATTGGCTGTGTTGGGTCTTTCTGTGCGAGGGCTTTCTCTAGTTGTGGCGAGTGGGGGCCACTCTTCATCACGGTGCACAGGCCTCTCACTGTTGCAGCCTCTCTTGTTGTGGAGCACAAGCTCCAGACGCGCAGGCTCAGCAGTTGTGGCTCACAGGCCTAGTTGCTCCACGGCATGTGGGATCTTCCCAGACCAGGGCTTGAACTCGTGTCCCCTGCACCGGCAGGCAGACTCTCAACCACTGCTCCACCAGGGAAGCCCCAATTTTTATACTTTTAATTTTTATTTTTATGTAATTGTCTTAGCTATACTCTTAGGTATGATGTTGAATAGAAAGAGTAAGAATGGACATTCTTAATAGTCTCTGATCTTAAGACAAAACTATCCACTCTTTTGGCAGTTAGTATGATGCTATCTGTGGGTTAAAAAAAAAATGTCATTTCTCAGGATGAGAACTTTTCCTACTATTGCTAGTTTCTTGAGTGTTATTATGAAAGCATGCTGGATTTTACCAAAAGGTTTTCCTATATCACTAGAGATGATCATGTATTTTTTTCTTCTCTTATTCTAATGATATGGTGTATTACATGAATTGATTTTCTGATATTAAACCAACTTTGAATTCGTGGGATAAATTTCACTTGGTTATGGTGAATATTTTTTGCAATATGCTTCTATTAAGTTTGCTAGTATTTTGTTAAAGATCTTTGTGACTATATTCATAGAAGATATTGTTCTATAGTTTTTTAAATTATATTTTTGTCTTCTGCTGTTCTGAGATTTAGTAGATTTCTTGAATTTTTAAAAAAATTTTTGTGTGATCTTAGGATAATTTCCGGATATTTAAATAGTTTTTTTCCATATATATAATTTTTACTAGTTATGTTCTTTTCAGTGGTGAGATCCTTATGCCAGAGTCCATGGGAATAAGGTATTGGAGCCTATCTTCCTGAACCAATACGCTATATAGCCCAGTTTTCTCTGGATGCATGATTGCTAACTTCAGACATAAGTGACTAACTGCTGTTAGGGAGTCTCAGACCAATAGTGCACATTAAAAGTATTTTTAGCCATGATGGCAGTAGAGAGTTGGACATTTTTTTAAAATATAGAATTCACTGATCTCAATTATTTTTGAGGAGCTATGTTTCACTGGTGACAATCAAAGCTGAATGTTTGTTGAAAATTTAGACACATCCAAGTATGTCTAGAGTAGAACCGTTTTACATGAAGGAACAAAGAGGCTTAAGTGAACAAATTTTTACTAAAGGGAAAGGGTAATTCAACAAATATTACTGGGATCATTTCCACGGGCCATGACTTTGTGATGTATTGTCCACACCAGGACAACTTTTTTTTGGAATAAAATGTTTCATTATTTACCGCCTATTTTTAGAATGTTAGAAATAAAATAGGTGTCAGAAAGCACTAATTCCAATAATTTCATTTTAAAGATGAAAAAATGGAGGCTCAAACAAGGGATATAACTTGCTCAAGATTGCAGAATTAATGAGAACTGTCGTGTGGGTGAATCATTACTCAAGACTGTGAGACCAGGGAAGACTTCCCAAAGATGGTGATAACCCATAACTTCCCTCTCCCCTTAACCCTCCTGGGTTCCTCACTCTATCATCCTACACTAACTGCTTTGCACAGTTAAAGTTCTTTTCAGTGCTCACATTTCATCTTCCCAAGACAAGAAGCTTATTAATGACCCATGTAAAGTATCTACACAGTGAACATTGTAAGCTCTCAAATATGTTTCTTCTCTTGACTATTTTGTACCATTTCTCTTTTTTTGTGTCCTCCATATGATTGATTTTCTGATTAGTGTTTTGTTTCAAAAATGAAGTCAGGCTAAATTAAATGGACACAAATAGAAATCTAGCTATACTCACTGACCCTACCATATTGAGAACATCAGGTTAGGGCTAGTTTCTGGAAATATTTGAGTACACTTTGCTTCACACAGTACCTCACATTTTCCAAGATGGGTTGAGAAGTTGCATCCTATCTAATCTGTTCTTTTTTTTTTTTTTTTGCAGTATATTTTTCTTTCCTTCTTTTTTTTTTAATAATTGGGTTATAGTTCTTTACAGCGTTGTGTTAGTTTCTGCTGTACAGCAAAGTGAATCAGCTATATGTATATATATATACCCTCTTCTTTGGATTTCCTTCCCATTTAGGTCACCATAGAGCACTGAGTATTGTTCCCTATGCTATACAGAAGGTTCTCATTAGTTATCTATTTTATACGTAGTAATGTATATATGTAAATCCCAATCTCCCAATTCATCCCACCCTTCCTTTCCCCGCTTGGTGTCCATACATTTGTTCTCTACATCTATGTCTCTATTTCTGCTTTGTAAATAGGTTCATCTGTACCTTTTTTCTAAATTCCACATATCTGTGTTAACATACGATATTTGTTTTTCTCTTTCTGACTTACTTCACTTTGTATGACAGTCTCTAGGTCCATCCACGTCTCTACAAATGACCCAATTTTATTCCTTTTTACGGCTGAGTAAGATTCCACTGTATATTTGTACAACATCTTCTTTACCCATTCATCTGTTGATGGACATTTAGGTTTCTTCCATGTCCTGGATATTGTAAATAGTGCTGTAATGAACATTGGGGTGCATGTGTCTTTTTGAATGATGGTTTTCTGAGGGTATATGCCCAGTTGTGGGATTGCTGGGTCATATGGTAGTTCTATTTTTAGTTTTTTAAATATTTTTGTGTATGGTGTTAGGGAGTGTTTTAATTTCTTTCTTTTACATAGCTGTCCAGTTTTCCCAGCACCACTTATTGAAGACGCTGTTTTCTCTCCATTGTATAACCTTGCCTCCTTTATCAAAGATAAGGCGACCATATGTGTGTAGGTTTATCTCTGGGCTTTCTATCCTGTTCCATTGATCTAGATTTCTATTTTTGTGCCAGTACCATACTGTCTTGATTACTGTAGCTTTGTAGTATAGTCTGAAATCAGGGAGTCTGATTCCTCCAGCTCCATTTTTCTTTCTCACGATTGCTTTGGCTATTCTGGGTCTTTTATGTTTCCATACAAATTGTAAAATTTTTTGTTCTAATTCTGTGAAAAATGCCATTGCTAATTTAATAAAGAATGCATTGAACATATAGATCACTTTGGGTAGTATTGTCATTTTCACAATATTGATACTTCCTATCCAAGAACTTGGTATATTTCTAAATCTGTTTGTGTCATCTTTGATTTCTTTAATCATTATCTTATAGTTTTCTTAGTACAGGACAATTTTAAGCATAAAAAAGAGCACTATTAGTAATCATGCCAGACAATATGCACAAAGTATAACTCTTCTGGGTGAACCGGAATGTGTATTCATCCCACTTACATAGTGGGCCTCATACTAAGCCTTGCTTATAAAATAGTAATTTGCCATTAGGGTAAGTTCATATATATCTTATAGCAGAGTGGAGAATATATCAAGTAATTATATAAAAACATAATTACAAACTCTGATGAGGACTGTGAAGGAAATGGACCAGTAGCAATAAGAATGTTTACCAGAGAAATCCAATATAGGCTGGAGATTCAGGGAAATTTTTTCTTAAGAGTTTTGTAATAAGAGGAAGAATGTGAATAGGCATTAGCTAGATAACAGAGAGGATGGAAAGAGCTCGAAGCAACAGAAGCAGCAGGTGTAAAGGCCCCAGGCAGAAGAGAACTTGACAGATTCAAGATTAGGGGTAAAATGGTATCAGATGAAGACAAGTAAAGGCAAAGACCGATTATAAAAGCTCTTTTACGCAATGTTAGAGCTTCAACAAACAGCCTAGATGTTTTATTTATAACTGTGTGTGTGTGTGTGTGTGTGTGTGTGTGTGTGTGTGCAGTAAAATCAAGATCTTGAAGCAGAATTCTGAAGACTAGACTTTGTAACAGAATAAAATGAAGTGGCTTAAATATAATTTACCATCATCTGTTTTATATCCAATTACATAGACAACAAAGCATTGCTTCCAGTAACTGAAAATGTCTTCCAGAGTTCTAATAATAGGGTTCCTTTTGTTACAGCCTCCACTCAACTGAAATGAGAGAGGGGCAGAACATAACCTGACCCATTTTTACTCTTTATCTGACCATTGTCATTGAGCAACTTGCCTGTGCTCATGGCATTGTCATTAATATGAATTATTTTCTAGGAAGCTGCTTTGTCCCTAGTGCCTCACAACACAGGACCAATGGATGTATCTGGACGTGTGTGAGTCAACAAAGAATTAACTGTAGAGTTCTTCTTAGGAACTGTCACTTCACTAAGTTTTGTATAACTATACATAGTTTTACACCAAAATACCCTGGACTTTGTGGATTGGAAAAGGCAGAATGACTGGAACAAAGATTGGAGGGAGGAGTACAGCAGATATCCTAATTAATTTATAAAAGACTCTATAAGTTATTACCACAATAATGCTGCATAACAAGCCATCCCAAAATTCGGCAGCTTTCAATAACAAACTTTTGCTCTCATATCCATGGATATTTACGTCAACTGTGGTTTGTCTGTTCTAGACTGAGTGATTCCTTTTTAGATTGTGGTTCATCTGGGCTTGATTCCAGGCCATGGGCTTTGTTCAGGTCCACTCCAATATTTTCTTATTTTCTTTTGATCAGCGGGAAGAACAAGGAACATTCTTGTCATGGACAATTACCTGAGCCCAAGATTCCAACATCAATGGGTAAAAAAGATTGCTTTGCTCACAGTGAAGGAGATAGGAAATTAGTATTTGCTGAACAAAAACCCAAATTCTCATCTGGCCTAAATTAGGTAATTCCATATGTGGACCTTTTAACTTCAAAGCAAACACGGATGTCAATCATATCAGTATCATTTCCTCTTGCAGGTAATGTGCCTTAGTCCTCATGCTCACCTGGACCCAAGTTTTCTAAATTTGAATTTGAGAGGCAACTTACAAAATCCATCTTTGGAAATCCAAAATGCAAAAAGATAAAGAATTGGCATTGCATCTCAGATCCATTAATCTCATCCTTCATTTCCTCACACCCTGAATTTCTTTCAGGCACTCAACATTGCCAGGTTGTTTCACAATCCATACCTTTGCTTATAATGTGCCTTTTTCCTGGAATGCAATCCTTGCCCCCCACTTTGTCATTTTGACAAATACATTCCCTTCTTTCAAGATTCAGATCAAGGGACTGTTTTCTTGGCATGTTTCTAGTGTTTGGCAGTCAGTAAGTGGCTAATATGTTTTCTTGTTATTGAATAAATAATCACATCTCAGTCTATCCATCTACATTGAATTAAACTGAGGCCCAGAAAATAAAAGTGACTTATTCTAAGTCACACAGCATGCAGTTCCCGTAAAAATTTTCATTCAGAAGCAGCAACAGATGTAAACTGCAGGTCACTGGTCCTCAGCAATTTGCATCTGTTTAAGTCATTTTAATGGCCAGCTCACAAAGACTCTCAGATTAGCTCTTAGAAAATCAATTGACTTGCAAGGCCTTGATTTTAATATCATTTCCTTAATAATTTAAGAGCATGATACTTTTAGAGTCACCTCTCTCCTTTTCAAGTCATTAACTTGGCTTTCTTCTTCTTGGTCTTTAGCTCTACCGAAAAGCATTCAGCAGAAGGACACATCTGAAATAAGCTCAAGAGAAGGAGTGAAGAAGAACCTGCTGTCAGAGAAGGTTTATGACATGACTGGGATATTTGGGACATTTGAAGGAAGTTGCCATAGTACGAAAGGACTGAGAGCAGGACAAAGTGAACATGGTCTCATGGACATCTGCTGTTTTTGCCTCCCTGGGTCATATTCATCCTTATTCTGCTTTTCATCACTCTCTATTTCCTTATGTAGACTTCTCCTCCATCTCTCTAAGAACAAGTAGTTTAAATGGTCTCATTTTCCATAGAACTAAGCCCCAGGAGGGGTATGGGATTCCAGTCTGGGCAATAGGTATGTCTACCCCCTGGCCAAGAAAGAAAGAATGCTTAGCACAAACCATTACAAAAAGATTCAATTCCATAGCTTTTTCTGGAACTCTTGGGATAAAGAATCATTTTTTCTGTTGATCTTGAACCTAGAAGGATACACTTTTAACAGTGCACATGGCTTCTTTTCTGCCACCATATTAGTCCATCAGAGCTGATAGTTGAAGAAGAACTAAGTTTTTAAAATCCACTGGATATGGTGATGTCTGACAGGAATTTTCACGTATGTGACCTATAATTTCCCACTTTTTCCTACACTACTTTGAACTAGTTTTCAGACACTTTCAAATGTGAATGAGGTCTCATCCTGTGTCTGGGATCTCTCCAACAAGGTCTCAGAAGCTGATGCTAGGAGAGTCAGGGCAAGCAGGTGGATTATGTGTCAAGCCTGGCAGCAGGTATATGGGAAAGGACCAGCAGATCAGATGGATAATAGAGAGCTTCAGCGAGGGAGCCGGCAGAGAGATGTAATGTTGATTCTCCCCGTCCTCTAGCATAGTGCGTTAGTATTTATATGCACTCTTGCATATATCCCAACCAAGATCCTATCTACCACTGAGATAGCTATCAGCAGCCAAACTCTGTAGTCAATACTCAGAGAGACTAGGATTTTTCCTTAGATCACGCAACTAGGAAATAGTACATGCAGGAGTCTAGCCCACATCTTTTTGCTACGTATTGATGCCATATTCTTTATAACAGACTGTGAGTCTGAAGGCAAATAGAGATATTCCAAACCTTACAGGTGTAATCCTACAGAAAACATGACGGTCCCAGTGATGGATTTACACTGAAGGATTTTGGCAGATACCTAATCATTGAAACTGGGAAACAAAGAGAAATTGGACATTAAAATATGGCAAGAAATTGCATTTTTAAAAGTTGTTGAATTACTAGGGACTCAGAGTCAATATTTTCCAGAACTAAAATGTTCAAGATAAGGTAAAGTACCTATACAGAATAGGCACTCAATAAATGGTAATGATTTTTCCTGTAGAGATAAGCAAAGGAGAAATTAAAGGATTATCACACATAAAGTTTCAGAAGTATAAAGTAATATGGTGTGTCTGGGGAATGACAAGTACTTTGGTGTAATTAGGGTAAAGCACACGAGAAAGGATGTGATGAGTGATGACAAAATGCCAATCGAGGCCAGGATGTGAGGGTACATGGGAAACTTATTAAGAGAGATGCACTATGTTCTTGAGAAAAGTGAAAAGACATTAGAGTTAATTATATATATATATATATTTTTTTTTTTTTCTCATTCCTTCTCAAGTTTAACTCAGTGCTTATCCACATCAAATATAAATTGTGCTGCACCCTAGGTCAAAACTCTCACTTTCTACCTGGTAAGTAATTGAGCTGAGTCATTAAATCTACTTGGACAGCTTTTCTTTTAATCATTTGCTTAATAAAAAGTGTTTCAGTCATTCATCAAAGGGAACTGTGGAAGTCTTTTTCTAACTTGGAGTCTATATGAGACCTGATAGAGGAAATCTGTCACTTTTCATGGGAAAAGTTTGAAGCTAATTTTTCTACCCAGCTTAGTTCAGATCTGCTACTAATTTGCTGTGTGATCTTGGGAAAGTAATTTTCTTCTTCTGGACTAAAATCTCATTAAACCTAAAATAAAGGACTTGGATTCAAACTCACTTGAGATAAATGGTCTATTTTATGTCTAATATCCTGAGGTCCATTGTAGTGAAGAGTAAATGGAATATTTGTTCTTAATGTGTAAGCCTTATGAGGGTGGGGAGGCACAGAAACAACCCCCAAGGCCCGTGGATGTATAAGTTAGAACCACGTAGACTCCTCTCTATGAAGCAGGCAACACCATGGTTGTGTGACTAAAACAACTGGCTTGTGATGACCCTATACCATGGACTTTATTCAAAGCTGATTCGTAACGAAGTCATGTTTTTGTTTAATTTTTGTTTGGTTGGTTGTTTTGTTGACTGATTATATTGTTCATGTGAATGAACATAGATTTTCTAGAACCAGGCTATTTGACCAATGTCTCATGCTATATTGATTTACTTGTGCTGCTTTCCTTATTCTAAGTATGTAATCCTCAGCTGGATTAATATATCTATAGTGGTATACCTAAACACAAATTGACTTATTAATAGGATGTATATTTAAAGAGGTGATATGTCAAGGTCTTCAAGTCCAATGTTAGGGGCTAGTTGCCACTGCATAATTCCTGCTTACCCTCTTCAGGGCAAGGTCACCTTACAGAGTCTTTTGGTTTGGTGCAAAACTGGATGTGTGAGCTTCTCCACTGAAGTACCTGCAGCATGGAACAAGAATAGGCTAATCTAGTTTCTGTAGATGACCCAAAACTCTTTTATGTAACAGTTATTCCAATCATTTAGTTTATCTGATTGATTTTTGACACTTTATTTTATGACCCAAAACTCTTTTATGTAACAGTTATTCCAATCATTTAGTTTATCTGATTGATTTTTGACACTTTAACATTTTATACAAATTGAGCCTTGCCATGTAGCTTAGACACAGGACACGTGTATAAGCACTTTTTTACGTATGTTTCACTGTTTACATAAGATTGCATAGCATATTTACAGATCTACTTAGGAACTTTTTTTCAGAATTTGCATTATCAGTCCACTATCAACGCTTTTCCCTGCTGTATGAGCTGAATTGTGTCCTCCCAAATTTAAATGTTGAGGTCCTAATCGCCAATATCTCAAAATGTGCCTGTGTTTGGAATAGAACCTTTAAAGAGGTAATTAAAACAAAATGAGTTCATAGGATAGACCCTAATCCAATGTGACTGGTGCCCTTATAAAAAGAGAAGATTGGCACACAGATATGTACAGAGGATAGATCATGTGAAGACACAGGGAGAAGGAGGCCATCTACAAGGAAAGGAAAGAGACCTCAGAAGAAGTTGAACGTGCTGACATCTTGATCATGGATGTCTATAAAACTGGGAAAAGGTGAATTTCTGTAGTTTGTCCCCCATTATGTGATATTTTGTTATGTTGGTCTGAGCGAAAATAATATGCCTACACAAATGGGTTGCACAGAAACCAATCTTGCAGGAATACACCAGTATTTATGAAACCCAGGTATAACCAAAGTCACATGAAGCCCTGTTCCTGCAGAGTACATATTCAGAGAAACATCTGTCACAAAAGCAAATGAGAGAGAGAGAGAGAGAGAGAGAGAGAGAGAGAAGAAGGAGGAGGAGGAGGAGGAGGGGGAGAAGGAGGAGGAGGGGGAAGTGGAGGAGAAGGAGAAGAAGAAGAAGAAGGAGGAGGAAGTAGAGGAGAAGGGGGAGAAGGAAGGGGAGGGGGAGGGGCATGGGAAGAGGAAAAAGGAAGAGGAGAATTTTTTTTTTCATTTTTGTTTTTTGAGGATAAATATGTAGGTTTGTTTTTTAAGAAGCAACCTGCCTTGATGCATTTTATTAATGATCACAGGCATACTGTATTCAAAAAAAAAACTTTTATCAGTTTCCTGTAATAAATCTTTTCCGTCCTCTTTTGAATCATTTGTTTCTTTTTATAGTGCCCATTCCATTCTTGTTTTTGCTTGATTTTCTCTTGCACTTCTGTGCACCCTGGACCCATGTTTGCAAACATGCCAGAGCCAACAGTACAATTGCTTTTAACGCCAGTGACCATAAATCCTGTTCTGCCAACTCAGGTCAATTTACTCCTGTTTCACTGCATCCTGTCCTGTGTAGAATTTGTCTTAGGTTTTTAGTTTTAATGAGGTATTAGTATTAATATTTGCATGGAAGTAAACCTGAGTCTGTTTTATAAATACTCACTTTGTATTTTTATCTTATGTCACAGTCTCCTCCAAATGCACGTGAGATGCATGCAGAATGAAGGCAGTTCTTACTCAGTTAAACAAATGACAACTCATTCTCCTTTTCTTAACCTTTCCGGATGAGGCAAAATTAACACCCCCCTTTCAAGAAAAGTTTGCGGGGTGCTTGGTGACTTGGCTAGTGACAGTTCTCACTCCTTGTTTAAGCAGGTAGGAGTAGTATTCAAGATGAGTACTTTTGCTACCACTTGGAGTATCAGGAAATGTTGACCGCCTTGACCTTCACTGTGGTCTAAGCATCAAGTTGTCAGGCCACCATCCCATTGATCCTATAGCAAATGGGTACAGCTATAATTTACCTGTATGTGAAATAAGTATAGAAAATAAAGTCTGAGAATTCCCGTTCTAGAGTATATAGACCATGTTTTGAATGTTCATGCTACAGTGGTTTGTTCCTTTATTATATGATATAAATCTAACAATGTTAGTCCATTAATGAATTAATTGGTAATACTTCTTTTGCATTTTCAATAAGCTGCTCTGGCAGCACTGAGTAGAAAAATTAAGTCCACTTGTAATAAAAAATTAATTTCTTAATTACCATTTCTCCAAAAAGTTGACAGTGAACCAATAATTTGTCAACATGCTTATCAAAAATGACCACCATACAGCCATGGTGCATTTCTGTTCACATAAAAGCTGGAAGGTATGTCAGCATCAACTTCAAAGAACAGTTTTTCTTTTATGAAAACTTCATTCAAAGGCTTCAAATAAAAAACTCAGTTAACTCTATTTTGATGGGTTTTGTCTATATCACAGAATCCAGTGAAGTTTTTGAAATACTTTTTTTGTTTAATATCAAAATTGTCAAGCATTTGACAATTTTGTAAATGCCACTGTAAATTCAATTAAAAATTCAGTGCTGAAAATGGCAGTATTTATTTTCATGGTGATAATATAAATTTTGGTAGGACACCACATCATAGAAGAACAATGTGGTTGCTTAATCCATACCACTGTGAAGCAGAAATGTAGTGGAATTATTTGTGGTCCACTTATAAATTATAATTGCATCCAAACCAACAACAACATACTACTGATTGAAATAAAAGCTGTGTTTGTCAAAAATACAAATAGCTTTACATATACACATTTATAGTAGTACTACAAAATTTTTGTTATGAATGCTTAAGTATAATATACGCAGTTTCTCTCTGCTGCTCATCTTCCTTCTCATTTAAAAAATGTTTGAATCCAGTTTATAAATCTTTTTAAGTATCCTAAGGTGAGAGTGGAGATGTTTAAAATAAATTATTTAAACACTCTTCACATGATTTTTGAAATCAATTAGAAATTTCTATCGCAGTATTTAGTGATTGGAACTTAAAAATTTTAAAAAACCTCAGCTTTTGAAGCTGTTGGCCACTTGTTACCTTGCAAACAAGAAAAGCTTTGATTTATTTTTACAACAGCAAGTGAAGGACTTGAACAAAACAAACTGTGAGTCCAATATTTAATTTTGATATGAAATAATTGCATCCTGAATATTTAAACTCAAGGGAAGAATGTCTTGATAGGGCCCCTATATTTTATTGGGTGAATTTATATTCTATCAAGAGGAATGAAATTGAGAAGACCTATGATTTTGCTGCAGCTAAATTTGGTGAAACAAAAGGCTACAGGGGCAACTTGGTTGACAAGTTTCTTATAAAAACGCATGTCAAATAAATGAATTCTGCCTGAGGCAGGGGAAAAAAAGATGGTACCTCTGAACATGAACATATTTAGAATAAAATATTTAAATGAAAATTTTAAATTGAAAATATACTCAATTTAATGAAGTTATTTTCAATTTACTAGGTATCTCAGAAGTTTACTTAACTAAAAATAGTCTGTCCTACAGAGAAGAATTAATTGGAAGTGTCAACTATTTCAAATTTATTAACCATAAAAATACAACTTTGAACATATATAACTATTTTATAAGTCCACCAATATAATAAAACTTGTTAATCAATTTAAAATATATAAAACATTTTGCATTCACTTTCAATCTTAAAAGTGACTCATTTTGAACAATTGTTAGTTACATACACTTAATTCCTTCATTGTCCACTTACACATTGGTAAGTGGTCTTGTATTGATGAAAAACTGGAGAGTAGGGTGGTGATTCTCCACTGCCTATCATGCATTCATCCTATTCCTCTCTGTATTGAAGTAAAATTTATCTTTTGCAAATTAGTGTATCTTAAGGCATCACTCAAGTAAACACCTGCTGTCCAACATCTGAATTATGTGAGAATCACTATGATTCTAGATTCAGAGGCACCACTCCAGGCATACAGAATCAAAATTAGGGTGGATGGCAGAGAATTAGCATTTTTAACACTCTTCCGAGGGGTATCTAAAATTTGAGACACTGCAGAGAATCTGAAGTAAACTCTAATTCTTGTCCTTTATTCAGGTGTAGCATATTAAATGCAACAGCCTACTGCATACACAGCCCCAGTACTTTTACCCTCTATATCAAAAAGCTGAACTTTCTCTAGGATATGGAGTCCATCCTTTTAGACCACATATTATATGGCTTGAGAATTGGTTTTATGATTGGGTATCAAACTATAGAACACAATGAAGAGAGAGAGGAGTAGAGGGGAAGAGAATATATCTATTAATGTATTAGGTTAGAGAATCATTCCTCATCCCCACCTATACAAAAAGGTGTTTCCTCATTACATAGTCAGCACAGTTCCTATGTCTCTAAACTAGGGCCAGAGAGTAAAGTCAAAATATAGCATTTTGATGCCTCTGTCCTGAGCAGTGTTGCTGTTTCAAGCCGAAATGAAGTATAGACATAGTACAGAGTCATATTTCATCAACCAACCCCATTCTACTTGTATTCCGCAGAAATGTCCCTGGGCTCTGGTTTATGATCCTTGGTTACCACTAGTAGAACTTTTATACAAAAACTTTTAGTTTAAAATACATATTGCCTTGGCCTTGGTTCAAAGAGTTTCAAATGATGTGACCATGCTTCTCGCTTAAACAGTGTTCTATGAACTGGTCTCTGTGACTGAGAGAGGATAAAAAGAAAGAAGGAGAAAAGAATCAGACATGATATATATATATATTTGACTGAAAACGTATTTCCTGAAATGGAGAATTGAGAATGAGTATACTGGGGTATGAATATTTTATTATTTTAATTTTATTCATTAAGCGTTTAGACCATTCTATTTTTCATAATGTGTTCAGGTTTATATGTCCATGAAGTAGTTAATAATAGACACACTGATCTTAAGAAATCCAAAGACAGAGATAAGAGTCTTCCACTTGGAAGACAGGGATGAAGTCATGTGATCAAAATCACCCCTCATCCTGATCATCAAACGTAACAGTGATCCTAAGAAGCCTGGCACACCATTTTATTTTTCAAGTAACTAAAATAAAACAGTGGACTTTCTTTGAGACAAAAAAAAAAAACAAAAAAGTGAGTAATAAAAGAAAAAAACAGCAGGAAAGGACACAGAGACAGGACAATGCACTGACATGAAGGCTAATGGAGGGAAAGATTTCAAGCAGCCAAAGCTTGAATTTTTTCAAGGAGAAAGAGAACTGATGAAATGGTCATTTGGGAATTATCATTGAGCATTTTCTAACTCAATTTTTATTGATTTCTTAAGAAAATAGCCAGATTGCAAGTAGTTAAAAAGCCTCTTCCATTCCCCAAGATACAAATTCTTATGTTCCCAGTGGCTTTCCAGTTAGAACTCTGGTGATGCTCTCTGTTCTTTGAATTGACCACCCATCTCAACATGGGACCTCACGGATCACAGATCACAGATGGGACAGACCATCCTCTGTTCTTTATCGTATGACAGAACAGAGAATAGTCCTTAGTATATCCACAACAGAAAAAGCCTAGAATTTCAAATTGCAGAGTGCCTTGAGGAGGGGAGGAAAAAATCTTAAAATTCCTTTTATTTTTTAAAAATGTCTCCATGTAAGGGGAAAAAAAAAATAGATCTTCTGCTGTAAGTGTTTCATTGGGCAGTTTTTCAAATTAATGCAGTTTAACTATTACATTAACTTAATGGCTATTTTCCCCTACTTTAACCATGTTAAATGTGCTGGTAATAATGAGCTTCTAATGCTGTCTCTTTTAAGTCTCAGAGGCATCTTTAGAGCTCCTGCTTATCTCCTGGATCATAAAGCTGCATAATTTAGTATTCAAACAATTCATTTAAAACTGAAGCCCTCAGAATTACCGTAAAATTAATCAGAACACAGTCATCTTAACCCATCAGTTTGGTTTATCTCTAGTTAGCAAATTTGAAAATGAAAGTGAGATAAATAACATTGACCGAACTCCAATTTTCTCCTTCTGGGTAGAGTCCTGTACTCCCAGAGATACCGATAAAATTTTGATAAAGGTATGGGTCACAGTTGTAATGATCCTTTCACAATTGTAATAAATCAGGACTTTAATCTTAATTCATGTTGTTAATTCCAGAGCTACTTTTACCTAGCTATGTATTGTTTTACTCTTGCTTTATTTTATTGTATTTTAAATTCATTCATTCATTCATTTCAAATTTAACAAATAGGGGAAATTTTGCCCCAAGTGACCAATACATTCTAAACATCTTAATTTTTTTTCTTAAATTTCTAATTTGGCTTTAGAAAGTTTCAAATTGTTTTGAGGAAGTTTTCCAGGTGTTAAGATTTTCCTAGAGACTCAGGAACTTCAATTTCCAGAATATTCAATTAATAAAAGAAACTGTAGACATACTAGAACTTTCCGAATCTCTAAAGATTCTCTAAACTGTCCTGGAACGTTGTTGTCTTAATGGAATTTTCCACTTTCTCAAGCATATCTATAGTTCACATTCAGTAACAGTTGATCTTTTTCACTGAATTTTAAAATTTTATTCTGGAATGTGATAAACAACTCAGCTATGAGTTATATCTACATGGTGGGGAAGAAGGCAGATTTTTTAATGTAAGCCCCTCAGCTCAGAGTGGCATTTCTCAAAGTGTAGACCTCAGTGGGGATGTTACAAAAATAAAGGAGAAGTACACACACAGATGTAGAAATGATGTATTGAACTTATTTTTCTAAAAATATTTTGGTCCTGTGTTAGATCCTTGAAGAGTCTAGAGCAGAGATTAACAAACTTTTCTAAGTAAAGGGTCAAATAGAAAGTATTTTAGACTTGACAGGCCATCTATTCTCTGCTGCAACTCAACTCTCTGAACTCTGCCATTGCAGTACTAAAGCAGCCATAGATGACATTCAAAAGAAGGGGCATGGCTGTGGTCTAATAAAACTTTATGCATTAAAAAAAGGTGACAGTTTGTCAAGACCTGGGCTAGGGAGAATGAACCTCTAATAGGAAAAAGCTACTGTGATTTAACCCCTTCTTACCATGAAATCTTTGGTTTCTTTTAAGAATCATCTTGCAAAACTATTGTGTTAAACAATACCCATTGGGATATAGTGGCATAATGGGAAGAGTAGGCTTTAGGATCTAAGTGACATACGTCGAAGTCTTAGTGCTTCCACTTGATAACTCTAGGACTTCTGACAAATCAATTTTTTCATACACAGTGTAACAATTTGTGAAGTAGGAATCACCATCTATACTTTATACAGTTGATGTGAAGGTTAAAAGAAAATGTATATATCAAGTTTATGGCATGCAGTACCTTGATAAACACGAATCCCCTCCTGATGGTTACTTATCTTCTTTCAAAGACTATTCATACCGGACTTAGTGAATTTTACCTTTATTTGTGGTTACTACTCTTTTCGTGGACAACAAGTGAATATGAAGTCTCTTAACATGTACTTCGTAAAAGTGCAGTGAGTGAATCCATTCTTGCTCTAGTCATGGGTTATTTGGCATTTCTCAGTGTGGCTGAATTTCTGTTTGAGCAGTTTGGCTGATTTTAAAGCCCAGGGGTTCTCTTTCAAGTGGTTTTCTTAGTGAGAGCTAAAGAGAGGGTGCTGGGGGCTCATATCAGGGCTCATCGTGTCACTCAGTCTTTTCACTGTTATTTTCCTAATCATATCAAACATTTATTCAGGGTTCACACTATGACAAGCCCTGTTCTCAGCTCTTTTTAGGTATTAATTCACTTAACCTTCAAACTATGCCTATGGGGTTGTTACTAATTTAAACCCATTTTTAGAAATAAAGAAGCTGAGACACAGAGTCACTGCCTAGCTGCCCAAGGCCACACTGCTGACAAGTGAAAGATCCAGAATTCAGAACCAGGTGGTCTGCCCTAGAGCCAGCTCTGGAAAATTCAGCAACTTTCTTCAGAAAATGCTTTTTGAGCATTTGCTAAACCATTTTGACTCTTTTAAATGAGATCGCTTTGTTACTCAGAGGCAGAATTGTATGGTTTAAAGAACACAGGCTTGGAGGTCAGATAAATCTTGATTGAATCTGACTCTACCACTCAGTGCTTAAGTGACCTTGCACCATTTAGCATTTCAAAGTTTGTTTCTGCAACCAAAAAAAAAAAAAAAAAAAAAAAATTATACCTACCTCATACATCTATTTTGAAAATAAAAGCTTACTTATGAAATCACAGTCCCAGGTACTTAAGAGTTCTCCTAAGTGCTCTTTCCTTTCCAGCTCTCTCCTCACTATTATCTGAGGGGTCTCAAATAGACCCATGCAAGCCAGTAGCTGTTTGTTATTCGAGGACTGCACCTGAGAAAAAAAGTCTGCCTCTAACATACATTCCCCTTCGTTTATTCTAGTGATTCAGTGTTCTTATGCCAATTTTTTCAATATTTTCTTGCACGTGATTAGTATTGAACTTACAAATCCATTTTGTAATGCCATTTTATTCCAGCCTCCCAGAAATCCTGTGAAGGAAACATTGCTACCCTGTATGTAAATAAGAAGCCTGACTCTTATTGTGGAAGTTAATTGCATAACCTACCACTAAGGAGAGGTGATACCAGGGTTTGAATTTTCTCATCCTGATTTCGAACAGCAGCCACTATACCAAAATGGCTCTACGATCGTCTTTGCCTTCCAGGGACTGTGCTAGGTGTCACAGTACACACAAAGCTGGGCAGGCAGTCTTCCTTTATTAAGTTTAAGAAGTTTTTCTATTCATTAATGTGAGATTCCCCATTCTTCCTTACCAATTCTCCTCAGGTAGCTTTTGATCTTTGAGCTCTTTTCCAATTTGCATAGAATAAAGAGAAAAAGAAAGATACATGCACTCACATACATGTAAGTAGAAAAAAATAGCATACACAAAATAAAGAAAGGCTACAAAAAACCTGGCAACTTTTCTTTTCTGTAGCCCTTTACAAAGTGTATTCACATTTGTTAATTTCTTAGACTGTATATAACAATCTGGTAAAATGAGAAAGGTGTATATTTTCCTTTTCACAGGGAGAGAAATCGAGGTTGTGTTTCTATCCAAGACCTCATATATTCATTCTCAGTGGTGAAACTGGAATTGGCAAAGGAAAAATTGAAGATTGGCTCATTCATCGTTCATTTTATCTTCTTTCAAGCTGGAAAGGTTGGAAAGCTATAAACTTCATTTGGACAGCTTCCTTTGCTGCTAGGATTCTAGGTGAATTCAGGAGATATTTGGGAGACAGGAGTGGGTCAGAGGCCATGTCCTAAGGCCCAGGTTGTTAGTGCTAACAAGATAGTGGATGCATGAGGTCTTCTCAAAGCAGCTTTTCAGTGTTTATTCTCCAGATTTCTCAGTGTTGAGAAGCTGAAGCCATAGGAGTTTCCTGATCCCAGGATTTCAGTTCCTACAACCATATTTACACGTGTGAGCCTCCTTCCAGAATAGATGGTGGAGCTCATGGAGGCAGGTGCTCCCCTAGTGGAAGAGACTGGTATTACTCTGGAACTCACTCCAAACTTGCTTACTTAGCCTTCCCAGTTTTGTAAGCACCTAATTCCCTATCTTGAATCCTTTCCTGGTAAACACTTCAATATTTTCTGTTTCCTGCACTGAAATCATGTACGCTCCCAGGTAAGAGATCAAATTTTTGCCAGAACTTCTGGAGGCAATGCTTTATTGCATTTCAAACAAAAGGAAATGAAATACCTTTTTGTTTCCTTCAAACAAAAGGAAAGCAATGTTTTATTGCATTTCAAACAAAAGGAAATGCAGTACCTTTTTGTTTGTTTCCTTCAAACAAAGGAAAGCTAATGCCTAAGTATACTGAGAAGGAACAACCTACTTTGCATTTTCTTAAAATCAATTCAGTTCCTGTTAACTTGCCTGGAGAATCTAAGGCCTTCTTAGGAGTATTAAAAAATCAAGGGTTAGAAAATAAAGAAAAATATACAGGTTGTTACTTTCTGCCCTTGGGTAAAGTATACTCATCACAACCCTTTAGATTTATATGTTATGTTTTATGAAGCATTCATAATATCTCATTCAGTTCATGAAACAGACCTCTGAGGTAAGCATGACAGCAATTCTAAGTCACATTCTACCCATTAGAAAACAAGGAACTTTATGAAGCCTGGGCAGTATTGTTATTTTCCTTTCTGGGGCTATGTATTTGGCACCTGGTGGTGCCTAGCACAGAATAAGCACATAATAAAAGCTCAGTGAATTAATGAATCTGTGAATTAAGTTCTGGGAGGTTAAGGATCTTGCCATGGTCACAAAGACAGTAAGTGATAGAACCAAGATTTCAGAAACCAAACCCTATGCAATTCTACCAGAGCAAACTAATAAATAACATTCAGGTGATTCCCCGAGATCCTGCATAATTCTTGTCTGACAGAAGAAAACTGCTGTGGGGGTCAAGATCCATGATCCCGTTAAAATCTTTACACTTAGATTCCAGTCCTGGCTCGGTCACTTTATAGCTTGTGACAATTTCACTGAGTCTCAGTTTCTACATGTATAAAATTAGAATGATAATTGCTCCTTTATCCTCAGGAAGGAAGAGACCATGTATGGACGTGCTCATTGTTACCCACAGATGAACCGTGCAATGTTTATAGTTTGTTTGTTTGTTTTTTTTAAGCAAAGGTACGGAGCATAGATTCTAATGGGCTGAGTGTTGACTTTGATGCACTGGCATTCTTCCAAAGTCTTCATTTACTGTTTATAATTTATATAGAGCACAAGACACCCACGGCATTTTGACGCTTATGCAAATGTGTTTTAAATGTATCTAGTATACTGAGGAGGCTGCTATCTCCCACATGTCTGTCTTGCTGTCACAGGGAAAATCACTCTTCTTTGCCAAGATCCTGAATTAGAGCCTCCTTTGAGTGCCACCCGCATGGTAGGGGAAAGTGAACAAACAGGTCAAGTGATCGACACTTGAGTCAGGCCCTGGGACAGATCGGCTTGGTAATCTTCAGTAATTCAAATGCCTCATTGAATCAAGATTTCATTCTTTGTAAAATGAGGAAACTGAAATTGATCTCTAAGTTTGTGTTTGGCTCTGAGAATCTTAGATTTCAGGTTTGCGTCTATGTGTTGTTTCCTTGTTTTTTGTTTGTTTTTTAGGTGTACTTTCCAGAGCTCTTCACACAAAATTGATTTATTTGGCAATCCCAGCTATTATCTGAATTTTAGAGCAAAGTGGAAATTCTCACCAGAAGAGAGACTGGAAATGCTCTCTGAAAATCACTGAAACAACAGATGAGCAGTTCCTATATACAGGTGCACAAAAGTGAAAGACCAGCCTCTGCTTTTTGACATTTCAAAGCCCTAAGTCATTACTGGAAAAAAAACACTGGCAGGACATGGCTTCCAAATGACTGTGCAGGTAAAAGCTAAACTAGTCTTCCAGACTCAGTTACAACCAATACATCACCAAATTCCAAATAAAAGAGTAGGTAAAAAGTTTGAAAATTGTCCAGCTCAGTGGAGTCAAAATTTTGATATTTTAAATTTCAGCTTCTTCTCTTTTTCAGAGACTTACTTCAAGAAAAATTCAATACTGGGTATTCTCGCTTCCCTGTTGCACCCAGGATTTCATCTCAATTACCGAGGTGATGAGAGGGAGGAGATTGCTTAGAATTTCATCTAAATTCCTAAGGAGCACCATGGCATGGGGGAGGAGCATGCATCTGGTTGGAGGCTGTCCTACTTCCTCACCTGGCATCTGCAGAGGTGAGCAGGCTGCCCGGTGCTCTTTCTCCTTCAGCTGTTCATTCAGGCACCTCCTGAGACTTCTGTATTCCCATCCGCTTCCTGTCCCAGGATGCCTGCTGATATCCTCAGCGGGGATCACCTTGTTCTGATCACAAAGCCCCTGAGAGTCCACAGACTTCCTCTCTCTGCACCCTCCCCAAAGACCTGGAAAGGCCAGCTGTGGTCTTGCACTTCCTGGGGAATTCAGGATGCCGAGTATAGCTGGCTCTTTGCCTCAGCCTGGTCTGCTCTGAGGCCATGATGGGAAGGTGACCTCTGTAAGAACCTCAGGTGACAAGTTAGTACTGGTGCTTTCCACTTCCAGATCCCCAACCCACTACCCTTTCCCAGCCTTGGAGCTGCACTGGGGGTGGGGGTAGAATGGGAGGGAGCACGGGACCCATCTGCAACCTCCCCGTGAAAATCTGACACTGTAGCTCTTCGATCTGACTGTATCCATACTCCTTTTTCTGGAAAGGCTTTACTTCTTCTTGGGCAAGAAAAGAAAAGCTGGCTCAGGAAATATTCCGATTATATTGTATAAGCCAGAATGTCTGCTTTAGGAATGCAAAAGCCAATAACTGAACTATTTTGTACTTAGAGAACAAATTCTTGAGACAATGGATACAGTAAAAGGAAGTAGGGAGTAGGGACAAAAGGTGGTTATTACTTCTCAGTGGTATCCTGCTGTACAAGTAACTGTACAACTTTTCTTCTGATCCTTTGGCAAAATGAGCTTGGCAATGGTTGGGGATGAAAAGAATAGTCATGAAAGTTCTTTTACCTCCCTGAGCTAGAAGGGCAAAATCTGGCTAAAGGATAAAAAACATTGAACGGTACACTTTAAGTGGGTGAACTATATAATTATGTATTTTATAACAATATATAATTCATTAAAACATTAAATACTTAATAAATTAAATAGCACATTAATAAAAACCAAATATGTATTATTTGCCAAATCCTCACTAAATTCATGCATATCTCTTGATTCTCACAATGACCCTTGAAATAGCTACTACTGTTTGTATTTGAGAATTAAATACAATAAATACAGGTAAAAAGACAAGTTCACAAAGTTTAAATGTTTTAAGCAAAATCACACAAGTAAAAAGAAATTGATAAAGCTGAGATTTTGCAACTAGGTTTGTGTGACCCCAAGCCAGCTTTCTTTCCTGCCACCTCAGGTGCTGCCTGCACACTTGGAACAGAGACAAGACCCACAAATTATAATCCTGAAAAAGAATGTTTAGGAATAGCACTGCTTTTCTGTTCCACAAAAGAGGACAGTGACATTTAGCTTGGATCATGTTTTGCTGGTGAGACTTTACATATGTTAAAAACTCTGTGCATCCATATAGGACCAATGGTGGTAAAGTGTTCTCATGAGCTGGTACAGGCCTTGAGGATACCCAGTGGAGAGTGCTTTCAGGGTTCACTCCTCTACGTAAGCTCTCACAGTGCCCACTAGGGATTTGGAATAGGGTGGGGGCCTTTCCCTTAGCACCCCCAATCTTGAAAAAGTCTTCAGCCTTTTGTTTCAGTGAAGTTGAGCTCAGTTCATGCAGGACCCTCTTCTTCCCCATTGCAATAGTTATTGTGAATAAAATCTATCCTTACAGCTTTAATCAGTGTCCAGCTTTATCTTTAACACATAACAAGAGAGAAACACAGACACGATCCTGTTTCGAATCTCTTGTATATGCCAGTCTTCACAACCACTCTATCTAAGTATCATGGTCCATGAATGGTTGATAAGGTGAATTCTAGGATCCTTTTCAACTTCAAAATATGTCTTTAGATCACATCCCAAGACTGAATCAAAATATTACCCTGGATATAGGTATGCCTCACTGTTGTGTAGATTACCTTTGGATATTTCTTCTTAACCTGATTTGATGGATTGCAAATTTCCAAGAACATCAAACTTCTGCAGAAACTAATTTCAAATCATATGAACTTTGATCCACCTGAGCCTGGAGACTTTCCTGGCATTAATGATTGTTTGTATCCCCTGAAATGGGAAAAGGCTAAAGGGAGAAATTGTTATACTTTTCTTCCAATTGTATAGTTTCACCACCCTATATTCCTTTCCCTCATCTGTCTAAAACCCCCTGCACCTCCAAGCGGAGTTACTGTACAGTTCCCTTTTGCTCTTTAATTCTCATAAAACAAAAGGTGATTCATGTGTTTTTTGATCCTGATTCATGGAAATCCTTAACATCAATTATTGAAATGTCTTTCTGTAAAAGTAAAGAAAAAAAAAACACCTTTCTGCTTTAACTTTTCACACTACGTTTGGCAAGTAAAACATGTTTTATAGGAGGAAAAACTTTTTTATGTCACAGATCTCAAATTAAATGTGGACCCAGTTAAAGCTGTTCCCCTCACCTCGCAGACAGATTTGAGGGTGGGGAGGGAACTTTATCATGAATAATATGTACCTGAGACCCATTTTAAATCCTGGGCTTGTAAACACTCATTTTTCCACACAGAGAATACATATTATAAGAGCTGTTCCACTCTATCAGTTATAGCTAATGCATGTTCTGAGAAATCCCTTAAATAACTAATTTTCTGGCAATGGAGACTATCTTATTAAAAAGTCATTTTAGTTTACCGTGTATTGCTAGGAAAATAAGTTATTAAATAAGAAGCTTACTGCTCAGTTAAGAATCCCTTTCAAAAGCATAATTAATAGAAAGGGAGAATAGGGAAGTGCCCCAGGATCCCCACTGTCTGAGGGGCCCTTGGTATGCTCATTGGAAGAGCAGTGTCATAAAAGGCACACCTTTTTATTTTGTAAATCAGACAGACCTTGGTTGGATCTTGATGGGCACACATAATGGGCAATTCAGGCCCTTAGCTAAACCTGAATTTTCTCATGTTCTTTGAAGGTTATTTTTATTATTATTATGCTTCTTGGGAAATCACTGGAGTTTTACTTTATTTCATTTTATTATTTTAGGTAATATAGTTATAAGTTTTAAAAAGTCCAAGTTATAAATAAGTAAATAAATACATAGAAAATATAATAAATTAATCAATGTAACCTTACTATAGACATTGCTCTGCACTTTACAGTTTCCTTACCTATGTTGGAGATCTTTCCATTAAGTACATAAGAGCTTATTTTTCTTTATACTACATTGTATGGATACAGGATAGTTTTTTTACAGTAAATCTTACATATAGACCTTTAGGTGCTTTCCAGTCTTTTTTTTTAAATTTAAATAATGTTTCAATGAATAAACGTATACATACAAAAATTCACAGATATGCAAGTATATCTGCAGAATTGATTATTAGGTTAAAATGCATCTTCATTCATTGCTTTGATGCAGCTTTCAATATGCTCCGCAGTGGCTATTCCAATTTCCATTCCTCATTTCCTCCCACAGTAGCGGGTGAACAGAGTTGTATCAAATGTTTGGTCTGACTTTTGTCAAACTAGACTGGCATGCCAGTCTAGTTTGAATTTGCATTTAGATTATTTTTGACTGAAATTGAGAATTTTGGTAATATGTTGAATATCTATAGTAGTTTTTGATTAATGAACAGTCCAGTCATATCCTTTGCACAATTGTGGGGAGTTGTTTTCTTTTATAAATTTATTTATTTATTTTTATTTGATTATTTTTGGCTGCACTGGGTCTCCTTTGCTGTGCGTGGGCTTCCTCTAGCTGCGGCAAACGGGGGCTACTCTTCTTTGTCGTGTGCAGGCTTCTCACTCAGTGGCTTCCCTTGTTCCAGAGCATAGGCTCTAGGCACGTGGCTTCAGTAATTGTGGCACACGGACTTAGCTGCTCCACGGCACGTGGGATCCTCCCGGACCAGGGCTCGAACCCGTGTCCCCTGAATTGGCAAGCGGATACTTAACCACGGCGCCATCAGAGAAGCCCTGGGGGGTTGTTATTCTTTTCCTCATCAATGTGTTGGGCCTTTTATAAATTAAGGAAATTAGCTTTGTGTCTGTGATATGAATTGCCAATGTTTAATATGTCAAAACGACCATAATATATTTTTTAAAATTTGATGTAGTTTTAGAAGTTGAATGCTTTATGGCATTTATTTACACATCATGAAGGACCTTGCCATTTCAGAAGTTATACTGTAATTCTTCCATTGTTTCTTTCATTACATTTTAGATGTATTTTGTACATTTAAACCTTTTTTATTATTTGGAAATTTTCCTGGTTAACATTTGAAGTATAGGCACAATAATTTTTATTTCTTTTCATATGTCTACATATTGCCAAGATGTTTTTTAAAGACCCAATATTTCTCCCAAGTATTTTAGACTTTACTTTTGTCATAACTGAATTTCTGTATGGATATGGGTCTATTTCTAGGATGTGTATTCTAATAATTTAATGTCTTCAGTTCATGTAACATATCAATACCATTTAACAATTTTGTAATTACTTAAATATCCAGTAGGTGTAGGCTCTAGTCATAACTATTTTTTAATGTTTTTTTATCGTGGTAAAAGTCACATAATATAAAACATACAATTTTAACCATATTTAACTGTAGAGTTCAGTGGCACTAAGTATTTTCACATTGTTGTGCAACTCTCACCATCATCTATCTCTTGAATTTTTCGCCTTCCTAAGCTGTAACTCTATCCCCATTAAACACTAACTCCCCATTCCCCCTCCCCAGCCCCCCACCATGGCCCCTGGCAGCTACCAATGTACTTTCTGACTCTACAAATTTGGCTATTCTAGGTACCTCATATAAGGGAAATCAGACAGTATTTTTTCTGCACCTAATAGTCATTACTATTTTTGATTCATATTTTTCCATTCTATTCTTGATTGTTTTTCACTAAAAAAGTTTGGAATCATCTTTTCTATTGAAATAAAAAAGATAAATAAAAACAAAATGCATTGTTATTTTTATGAGTATAATGGTAAATTATTAAATGTATAGTTTAACATGGACAAATTGACTTATTTACTGTTTTAAAGTCCCCATCCAAAATTACAATGTACATTCCATTTGTTCAAGCTTTCTTTTGTATTCCTTCAAAGACGTTTAAGTCTTAAAGTTTATTTCTACATACTTTACCTCTTGTATTTCAGATCATAAAAGGATCTCCTTTATCCCATGTAATTCTACTTTATTCCATGTTCTTGCTTATTGGTTTTACGTATTTCTATGCTGTATCCCACTACCTTACTGCTTGCATTGGTTGCAATGATTTCTCAGTTGATTATCTTTAATTTTCCAGATAATCATTTTACCTGCCAGTAGTGATCATTTAAATTCCTACTTTACCATTTTTATACTTATAATGTATTTCTCATATATTTATGTTTGCTTGTATTTAGAAATATGATAATAGTCAGTATCCTTGCCCTAGGCTTTGCTAAGAATCCTTTCTTGTTTTCCTTTCATGTCTGTTGGCTTTGAGACTGAGGTGAAAGTATATTTACTAATGTTATAAATTCTTATATTTGTATTTTTTTTCTGAAATCAATAGACATTTAATTTTATCAAAGACCACTTTAATGTCTACAGATATAATCTTTTTTCCCCTGAGATCAAGTAATATGATTAATTACATTAAAACATTCTTAGTTTTGAATCATTATCTTCCTGAGTATTACATAATGATGGTCTACTAATTTTTCAAATATGCTTCTAAAACGTACTTGCTGAAACTGAATTTATGATTTTTGCATCAAATTATTTATTTCATTTTTTTTTGTTATCTATCTTCTCCCATTACAACAAAGGTCTTTAAGGCCAAAATTTATCTTTTTTTTTTCATTAAAACCTCAGCATCTAAAACTGCCTGTCATATAAGTAATTTCTCAAGAATATATTGACATTTATTAATTCAATGAACTGAGATTTTTCTGTTTCACCTCTTTTGTTGAATTTCAGTGTCTATATATACTTCACACAAATCTTGAAAACAATTCAAATAGCTTTGGAATTATCACTGCTTTAAAGTTATAGTTAGTTTTAATCAGTAGGAACACTTACCTTGGAATTCTAAATGAAGTTATGCCTCAAGTAGAAAATTTTGTATGGTTGGGTTAGGAGACATTTAGTTTCATTTAACACTTAAAAAGAAATTTTTTATCTTAACACAGGTTATTTGTTATTTAATAAATATTTTTTTGTCCCTATATAGTACTGAATCTTATTTGCATATCTATTGATCTATCAATTATCTATCTATCTATTTAGATGATCTAGAAGAAATCCACATATAATTTAAGAACAAGAACGAAGAATCACACTTATGTCTCATTAAACATTATAACATTTTGTTTTCTTGCTTTGTAATCTCTGAGAATGGAATCATATTGTTTGTGGTCATCTATGGTATTTTAGCTCAATATAAATTTACTCTTGTTGCTGTATATTTTTGTGATTGACTCATCTTCATTGTAGTACAATATTTCACACATTGGATTTTTAGCAGTTTCTTGATAGTATGAGCTGCACTGCTGTAAATATTTTTGCCTTTGTTTTCTGGTACTTAAGAGTTTCTCTACAAGAAAGTTCTATAAATGGGACTGCTGGTTGGTACTATGCACCCATTCAAGTTTATAATATAACTCCCAATTATTTGTCAAAATGCTTGGATTAATTTACAATCCCACCAGCAATGTGCCAAGGTTCATTAATAAATATTTACAACATTTGATATTATTAGACATTAATTTTTTTGCCAATCTCATGGTGTAAAATGGTATCTAATTGTGGTCTTAATCTAGATTTCCCTACTTACTAATGAAGTGGAGCATATCTAATATTTTTTTTTTTTTTTTTACTGTGTATGTTTATTGCCTATTTGTCTTTCCTGTGCAATTTTAGTTAACTATTAATTTGATTGCTTTAATGGTTATAGTGTTTTGCAGGCTTTCTATTTTTTTCTTACATCAGTCTCAGTAATTTATAATTTCTAGAATTTCCTGAGTTTTAAACATATTGTATATGGTAATTCATAAATTATTTTAGATATTTTCTTGTTTGATTTCTACTTATGGTTTCCTTTTGATTCCTAATGTTGCTCATTTGTGCCTGATGTTCTATTGAATCTCACCAAAGGATTAATTTAGTCTTTATTTTTCTTTGACCAGAAGATTTGATTTGTTTCTGTTGGGTCTTACATGCTGACATCAACCTGAGGCTATTTAATCCCTCTTGAGAGTCCCTACTTTAACGGAGGAATCTGGAGTTCATCTCCCTACTCTGCCCAAGGTAAAGCAGATGATCATAGCAGTGTTTGCATTCAAGAAGATCCTGTCTTATATGTTTACTTATCTCTCCTCATGCCTGTTTTGCTTCCTGGATTGTTGTCATCTTTGTTATTTATTTGTTTATTTTTTGTTTGTTTTACCCCTTAGAGATTTTCTTTAATTTCTAATGAGCCATTAGTACCCTAGAAATTACAATTTTATAATTTTTTCATGAACTAGGTATATTTTGAAGGAGACTTTTTCAGAGAACAGAGCATAATATATTTTTAGAAATCAAAGTATTAATGTATTTTCAAAAATTTAGAAATAATTAATTTGTATCTATTATAATCACCATAAATTTGGGGTTTGCTTCATTATAAAATATTTTTTCTTAAAATTGAGTTTAATTAATTTATATTTATGGATATACATATATGTTAAGGTTTCGATTTGTCAGTTTATTCTGTTTTTATAACCTTTAAAAAATACTTCATTATAAGGCCTTTCTTCTATCTTTTCTTTTTCATTTATTGTTTATCTGATATTTTGGAAGGTTTTTATGTTGGTTACATTAATAATCACAATTTATATATGATATCCTTAAATTTCTATTTTGTATTGTACCTTAAATTCCTATTCTTAAGACATTTGTATTTGTTTCCTACTGATTACATTCAACAAAATAAGAGATCAAAATTAATAGTTGCCAAATAGGTAAAAAAAGTGTTCATAATGAATGACAATAAGAAAAAAGAAGTAAAGAAAGTATTTAAGCCTCCCTGAGAAATTCAGAAACTGGAATTAACAGATACAAAATATGGAACATTTGCTGTGTTAAAAGGTTAAAGTAAAGAAGGGGGAGGGGCTGAGATGGTGAAGTTCGAAGACCCTGACTCACCTCCTTCCACAGGCATACCAAAATTACAAGTATTTAAAGAGCAACTGTTGATAATAAAACCTAGAAGACTAGCAGAAAAGATCCTCTACCACTAAAGATATAAAGAAGGAACTACAACAAGATGGGAAAGAGGGGCAGAGATGCAATATAGTCAAGAATTATACTCCTAGGCAGATGACCCAAAAAGGAGGATAATTACAATTGCAGAGGTTCTACCCCAGGAGCCAGGGGTCTGAGCCCCACTTTAGGTTACCCAGCCTGGGGGTCCTCCACTGGAAAAATGAGCCTCTAGAATATTTGGATTTGAAGGCCAGAAGAGCTTACTTTTGGGGGAGCCAGAGGGCAGGGGGAAATAAAGACTCTATTCTTAAAAGGTGCACATAAAATCTCACACATTCCAAGACATGGAGCAGAAGCAGTAATTTGAAAGGAGCCTGAGTCAGACCCACTTGCTGATCTTAGAGGACCTCCCAGAGAAGTGAGAGGAAACTGGAGCTCACCCTGGGGACATAGACACTGGTGGCAGCCATTTTTAGGAGCACTTTCTATGATGAGGACACTGGTTCTGACAAGCACCATTTTGGAATCTTCCCTCTAGCTTATTAGCATCAGGACCTGGCTCTGCCTACCAGCCTGTTGGCACCATTATTGGGATGCCTCAAGTCAAGCAACTAGCTGGGGGGAGATACAGCCCCACTCACCTGCAGGCCTGCTGCCTTAAGCATGCCTTATGCTGCCTGCATAGCCTATCCTGACCCAGTCCTGTCCACCAGAGAGCCCAAGACCTTGCCGTGCATAACAGTGCACTTGCACTAGCCCCAGGACCACCAGGACCCTGCAGCCAGTGACCCTGAGACAGTCTTATCTACCAGTGGGTGGTCACCAGCCTCAGAAACCCCTGGGCCCTGACACCAACCACCAGTGGGCTGACATTAGGTGTGAGGCCACCACAGCCCCATAGCCTGCCATGACAGGAGACAGACGATCCATCAGCATGTCAGCACCAGCCCTGGGAACTCTTGGGTCCCAGCCCAGGCCACCAGGAGTCCAACACAAGCTCTGGAACACTTTGGGACCATCAGCCAGCTGCCCCAGGTACCAGCCCTACCCACCAGTAGGCTAATACCAGTTTCAGGACACCATGAATCCTGAAGCCAGCTGTGACAAGAACCAGCGTGCCCACTAGTAGGCCAACACCAGCTCTAATACCCCCAGGGGTCTGCAGCCAGACACCCCAGGGACCCAGCTCCATCCACCAGTGAGCTAACACTAGACCTAGGATCCCCCAGGGCAGCAGCCCCATCCAGCAGGGGGCCTACACTAGCCCTGACACACCTAAGACCCTTCAGCTAGCTAGCCCAGGATCCAGTCATGAACATCAATGGGCAAACACCAGCTTTCGGACCCCTCACAAACTCTATAGCCAGGCATTTCAGGAACTAGACCTGCTAACCAAGAGGTGGACACTAGATCCAGTGCCCCCAGCCCTGCAGCCACCCACACCAGAACCAGCTCCACATACCAGTGAGCCAGAATTAACCCCAGGGCCCCACAGGGCTTCACAGCCATCAGCCTCCTGAACCAGACCCACCCACCAGTGCCCAGCAGCCTCCACACAATGCAGGGCCTGGCAACCAATCTGAGTGAGGGCAGCCACATCTACCACACTTCCCACAGTAGTCAGCCTGCAACAACAGAAGGATCCATGCAGCCCACATTGGGTGCAATCCTAGAGCATATAGCCTGGATATCAGAGAGGAGTGAGCTGCTGGAATGCATAGGCTATCTCCTACAAAAGGCCAGTTCTCTAAGATTGGGAAATATAACCACACTACTACATACCTAGAAATAAAAATCAGCAAGTTAGGCAAAATGAGGCAACAGAAGAGTAAGTTGAAAGAACAAGATAAAACTCTAGAAGAAGAACTAAGTGATATGGCAATAGGCATCTACCTGATAAGAATGCAAGGTAATGATTATAAAGATGTTTCAAGAGCTCAGGAGAAGATTAAATAGAGTGAGAAGTTAGAAAATTTTAACATAGAGTTAGAAAATATAAAGAAGAACCAAAGAGAGATGAAGAATACAATAATAGAAATTAAAAAAATACACTAGAGGGAATCAAGAGATGTTAGAGAAGAACAGATCAGCCAGCTGGAAGACAGAATAGTGGAAATCACTGAAGCTGAATGGAAAAAATAAAAAAAGAAAAAAAAGAAATGAGGACAGTTAAGAGACATCTAGGACAACATCGTGCATACTAGCACTCACATTACAGAGGTCCCAGAAGGAGAAGAGAGAGAGAAAGAGGTAGAGAACATACTTGAAGACATAATAGATGAAAACTTCCCTAACTTGGCAAAGGAAAAAGACATCCAGGTCCAGGAAGCACACAGAGCTCCCAAAAGAATCAACACAAAAAGGACCACACTAAGACATACTGTAATTAAAATGGAAAAAAAAAAGATAAAGATAGACTATTAAAAACAGCAAGGAGAAGCAACAAGTTATGTACAAGGGAACTCCCATAAGGTTATAAGCTGACTTTTCAGCAGAAACTCTGCAGGGAGTGGCACAATATATTTAAAGTGATGAAAAGCAAAAACCTACAACCAAGACTACCCTACCCAGAAAACATTCATTCAGATTTAATAGAGAGATCAAAAATTTACAGACAAGCAGAAGCTAAAAAAGTTCAGTACCACCAAACCAGCTTTACAAGAAATGTTAACAGGGCTTCTCTAAGAAAAAAAGAAAAGACCACAACTACAAACATGAAAATGAAAGGAAAACTCTCATCAATAAAGGCATATATACAGTAAAGGTAGTAGATCAACCATGTATAAAGCTAGTAGAATAGATAAAAGACAGAAGTATTAAAATCAGCAATATCTTCAATAAGGAGTTGAGGGAGATACAAAGCAAAAAGATGTACATTATGATATCAAAAACAGTAAAAAGGTTGGTAGAATAGATAAAAGACAGAAGTATTAAAATCAGCAATATCTTCAATAAGGAGTTGAGGGAGATACAAAGCAAAAAGATGTACATTATGATATCAAAAACAGTAAACAGGTTGGAGTAATTATGCAGGGTTGTTAAAATGCATTTCAATGTAAGAGATCAGCAAGTTAATATAATCACATAGATATAGGAATCACTATATATAAACCTCAGGGTAAGCAAAAACTAAAAAAATATATAATAGATTCACACAGGAAAAACGAAAAGGAATCTAAACATAACAATAAAAGTAGTCATCAAATCACACAAGAACTAAAGAACAAGAAGGGAACAAAAAATAACTACAAAAACAACCTGAAAACAATTAACAAGTGTCTACTTATCAAAAATTACTTTAAAAGTAAATGGACTAAATGTTCCAATCAAAATACATAGAGTAGCTGATGGATGCAAAAACAAAGAGCCATAAATATACTGCCTACAAGAGACACACTTCAGATCTAAAGACACACAGACTGAAAGTGCAAGGATGGAAAAAGGTGTTCTATGCAAATGGAAATGAAGAGAAAGCTGGGGAAGCAACACAAATCAGACAAAATAGACTTTAAACTTATATTGTAACAAGACACACTAAAATTAGTCTTTGGAATTCTGGGTTTATTTTTAACATACTTAACTCTTTTTGAAATCATTCTAAAAGGTATGTCTTGTTTGTATAAATAATATACTCTCTTATAGTAAACACTAATATAATACAAACGCAATACAGAAAACAAGTGAAATACGGCAGTGACTTTTTGTAGGAGTTGGGTCCCAAGATGGCTCCCAACGATCCCTGACTTGAGATATTTATGACCTTGTGTAGTCCCCTCCCATGTTATATCAGTCTGATTAGAAATAGAATAGGGCAGAAGTGATGATATCATAGGTTTCTCTCTTTTGGATCACTTTGTCTGAAGGGTGCAAACAGTCATGTGTGAGGAAATGATGATTTGGTGAGTAACTGAGGCCCCCAGCAATCAGCCAGAAAGGATGGAGAATTCTGGAAAACAGCTACAAAAATGACCTTAGAAATTGATCCTTCAGCCTCAGTCAAGGCTTCACATGACTGCGGCCCAACTGACATCTAGATTCAATCTGAGCCAGAATCACCCAGCTAAACTGCCTCTGAATCCCTGAGCTGCAAAAACTGAGAAAGTAAGTTTGTTGTTTAAGCCACTAATGTTTTGGAGTAATTCATTATATGGCAATAAACAACTAAAAAATGTGACTAATACAGTTTTTAATGTGTCATAGCTCAGGCTGCCACACAAAGCACCACAGGCTGGATGGCTTAAGCAATAAGAACTGATTTTTCATAGTTATGGAGGATAAGTCCAAGATCAAGGTGCCAATGCATCTGGGTCCCCACTGAGGGCTCTCTTCCTGGCTTGCAGACAAAAATCTCCTTTCTGTGTCTTCTCATGGCAGAGAGGATGTTCTCTGGTGGCTCTTCTTATAAGGACAATAATTCCATCATGAGAGCCTCACCCTCAATAAGCTCATCAGAACCTAATTGTCTCGCAAAGGCCCCACTTCCAAATGCCATCACATTGGAGGGTTAGGGATTCAACATATGCATTTGAGGGAAGGGGCAGCACAATCCAGCCCATAACAATATGAGAAAAATATTAACATCTTGGTGGATATATAAGCAGTAACTATTAATTGCAGAAACTCCTTCAAAGCCACAGACTTATAGATGACATATTTCAAGCTACCTGGGACATCAAACACGAGTGTTCTCTTCCAGAATCTGCTTGATTTCTCCTTCTGGAACTGGCTCTTGTTCCTCTGACTTTTTTTTTCTCTTACATACACAGATAATTTTATATAAAAAAGATTATCCCATTGCTCTTCCACTCAAAAATATGTTATGGGAGTTTTTCCAAGTCAATGTAAAAAACAAATATGCATCAGATTTTGTACAGACTGCACAGTATTCCATTACTTGAATAACCATCATTTATATAACCTATCCAATATTGATGTACATTTAGCTTGTTTCTATTGCTTTAACAAAATGGAGATGAATATCCTTGTACATTCATCTTAGTAGTACTGCTAAATTACTGCCTTAGGAAAAGTTTCTAAAAGTGCAATAGCTTTGCCAAAGCAATGGACACCACATTTCAAATGATTTATTTTCCTCTTCTATTTGAAATTACATGCTCATCATTTGCTGAAGTGATATGTTTGTTCCCTGTCAAAAAAAGGGAACCAAGCTAAATCCCTTCCTACTTCACCTTGAACATATCATTCTATTATTTTCTAATTTACTATAATTGTTTATTTAGACAAAGTAAGAGTCATATTTGAATTTTTCTTTATTCCATGCTTTTAAAAATGAGTGATAATTTACCATAACATTAGATTGATTTTTTAGCACTATCTTGCTTCTCTCAACTTTATTAAATTTACTTTGAATTACACAAGTAATACATCCTTTCTGTAGTAAGTTTAGCTAACAGAGTATAAATTAATTTACAGTTAGCTGTTGCAGGGCTGCTGCAAATTGGCCAATGGTGATGCCTTTTCTCCATCCACTGCCTGGACTCACCATCAAAGGGAAAAACACTCCTTTTTGTGTTTAGTCCCTCTCCTTAATTTTAAAATTTTGTTTGTTTGTTTCAGAGTAGAATATGTATTTGGTGGGGTAGTCTTATGTTCTGAACATGTAGAGCTGTTGATAGCATTAGACTGTGTTGTCTCAGAAAGGGGAAAATGCATGCAGTTTTAAAAGCGGACTGGCTCAAATATGGGAATACCTGGGGAGTTTCTGAGGAATGACAGTGAGCTAACTGCAGTCAAACAGAGTAGATCCAGATGGGGCTGATGTGACCACTGGATGATTTTGGAAACTAGGCTCCAGCACTGAGGCCATGAGAACCTGAGTAGAGTCCCCTGTGGTCAAGCTGCAGAAAAGGGATATGGAAATACAGCCCCTGAGCCCTAAGGAATCTATTATCACAGTACAAGCTGTGGTCCTTCTTCTTTTGCTGGACCATGTAAATCTAGGGATGGGGAGAAGGCCCTAAACATGTCTTATCTTAGACTTCTTTTCATCCTTGGGTACTGGGGACAAGCAAATTGAATTCTATATATTTTTTTTAATTTTCAAAAATGTGGCACTGTTGCACCATGACTATCATAGAATGACCAATGCTGGTAATACTGATTGTTACATTCATTCATTCATTTATCCCTCCAGCTTATGAATAGTCATAGTCACTGCTTCCACAAAGCTTACAGTTGAATATGGAAGGCAGACTTTAAAATATTACAGAAATGCATGAATTATTACATGTATGAATTATTACATCCTCCAGAATGAGAAGGCTGCCTGATCAACCCAACTTATTATCAATTTTAGCCAGGGTTTCTCTGCTCAGAACATCATTTCTGAACCAGCTCTTAAATAATTTTTTTAAAGCATCTCTTTGGTGATGGTGGAGCAGAAAAGGATCTTGCCAGTTCCTACATAAAATAGTAAGTCCATTAATTTATCTCTTGACTCACTCTTTTCTTTTTCTGCACCTGTAACTGAGTATTTGATTTAAATGTGTTTGCCTCCTTGTTTATTGTTCTCTCTTCATAATGGGGGTGTCAATATATGATGGCAGGGACTTGGCTTTCTTCACTGTATTTGTCATGTCTCAGAAAAGTTCCAAAGGCATAGTACATACTGGGCAAATGTTTTCTGGATAAGTAAACATCCAGAAGGCATGACATCTCAGGATGTCAATATCTGAGCTGCCATACAAAAAAATGTGAAAATCTTGAATATAGTATTTTTCTACAAAAGCTAAATGTTATGACCTCTGAGATATGTGACATTTGACTTCTCAATTCCTTTCTCTCCTCAAATCTAGAAACACTTTAGCCAGTCAGATTGTCCTCAACAGAGACCCTGTCTTAAGATCTCAGACTTGGAGCTCTGTCTCAGAAGCCCCCTTCCCTCTTCTCTGAGCCCAACGCATTTATCCATCCCTCCTTTCCTTCTAGAGGTAAACACTGCAAACAAATACTCCATACATAGAAGTGCAGCATAGCTTTGCTACAATATCAACGTTCCTATTAAGGCACCTGAGAAACATTCCCAAGTTCATGTAGTGAAACTGCCTCTGCTTTCATTTATTAAGAAACCATTTGCCCCTCTTTCCAAGTCTTGTGCATAGAAGGAAAGTTGTCATTACTTATATTCCCACAGCTTTTGTTATTTGTTTTCTCATGCATTATTTAATGTTTTTGCTGAAATACAGGGATTTCTCCAAGTTTTGCTCTCATCCCCTCACCAAAAAAAAAAAAAAAAAAAAAAAAAAAATCAAATACAATTGCCCCAAGGTCTTCTTTCTTACTAAGCTATTTTGGGGTGACATCTCCTTTTCACGGTGATGCCCCCTAAAAGGAATTCCCCCACTACTTATAGTCAAATTACAACTATTTATGCTACAACCTTCAGTTTCTCACTGCCATTTCAGCATCAGGAATTAAAGCTCTTTCTTTTCTACTTTGCTGAAATTTTGCTGTTTAACCCTTTCATTCCCTTGGGCAGGTATCATCATTGTACACCATCATATATATAATAGACACAGTACATATTTACCAAACGAAGGTCGAATGAGAGGACTTTCCTTTTATTCTGAATCCCTCCAATGCTACTGTTTCCTTTCTTTAAAAAAAAAAAAATTCTCTCCCCCTCTTTTCCCAGTAGTTATATTTTCCACTTAACTCAATTTCTTACCCCCACTGCAGCAAACACTGATTGAACATGAACTCTAAGCTGTGTACTTAGATAGGTCTGGATAGAGAGATGCATGTCCTAGTTTCCTTTTTGATCTAATTAATATGTTTTCTCTCAAACCAAATGAGGGTATTAGCCAAAAGTTTGTTTGTTTGTTTTCAAAGTAATACAGACTAGCAGTGTATTGGTGGTGAGTTGTAGTCCAACAGACATTTACAACACTGAGTTTTTCCTACAAATGACAGAGCATTTGTAGGAAAAACAAAGAAGATAACCAGACTATGGGACTCAGGTATTATCTTCATTTCTGAGTTCTTTCAGACTTTTAAAGTGGTAACTTTCTTTTATGGAAACAACAAGACTCTGGGACTTTGAACTGTTTGTCTGGCTGCAGAGTAGATGCTTGTGTCATGATTTATATTTCAGCCATATTGGAGCCCGGTGAGATACAGAAATCTGCAGTTGGCTACCATGCCTCTTGACCCTACTAAGAATTATGTCCCCTAATCTCCAAGAACTCCATACCACCAGCTGGTCTCCAGAGAACAACACCAGAGATGCTTAAAATAAATCAATTCAAAGAAACGGCTATTATAAATAACTTATTCTCCTTTCCTTTGAGTTTACACACAGTTACTCTACATTACTCAGGCATTGAATATCCATGCCGTGAATTATTCAGTCCTACACTGCCTCGTCTCCCTCTTGATGTCTGACTTTTGCCCTTTTTCAAGTCATTAGAAATTTCAGTGAGGTAGCCAAAGAAAGGGAATCAAGATTAAAGAGAAGGCTTATCCATGTCCCTTAACAGGAGATCTGTTAGAAAACGTGCTAATATTTTGGATAACAAATCACAATTTTTAAATACATGTAATGGATAAAATGACATAGTAAAACTAATGAAATGAACAATAATAGTGTTTAAGTTTTTCATTCAACACGTAGTTATGTGTTATGTGTCAAGCCCTAAAATAGATGCTCTTAATATAGTGTTGACTAATAATAACAATAATAAATAGTAATTCCCTTCAGAATCTTACATTCTAGTCAAGAAAAACAAGTGCAAACATAAACAAGTATGAAAATTTTAGATAATTACAAGTGCTAAAACAGAATAGTGGGATAGAGAGTTATGATTAGGGAATTTCTTTAATACTGGGATAGATGTAGTGTTCTATCTTGAAGTGCAAATGCTCAATAGAAAAATTAAGGAATAAGTGAGACCCAACTCAGATGCAGGTCATATAAAAATTAAACATAAACTCATCATATAACTTAGCAATTCCACTCTTAGGTATACACTCAAAATAATTGAAAACATTTATTCACACAAAAATGTGCACACAAATGTTCATAGCACCAACATTCATATCCAAAAAAGTGGAAACAAGTCAAAGTTTCATCAATTGACTGATAACTGATAAACACCATATGGTATATTTACACAATGGAATATTATGCAGCCATGAAAAATGAATGAACTACTGATACATGCTACAACAGGGATGAACACTGAAAATATTATGCTGAGTGAAAGAATATAGACACAAAATGTCATGTATTGCATGATTCCATTTATATTAAATATCAAGAATAGGCAAATCCATAGAGATAGAAATTAAGATTAGAGGCTGCCACAGGCTGAGAGGAAGTGGAATGTAGAATGACTGCAAACGAGTATGGGATTTCTTTTTGTTGCAATGAAAACATTCCGAAATTAGTGATAGTGGTTATGGTTGCACATCTAGTACATGGATATACTAGAAACCACTGAATTATAGATTTTAAAGGGATAAATTTTATGATATGTGACATATATCTCAATAAAAGAGAACTTAATGATTTACATGTCTGCCTGCTAAAAAATAATCTTTTCAAAACCAAATTCCCTTTATGTCACTTACCAGTTTAAAATAACAGCTCCTTGGACCTACAGGATAAAATTCAAACACATGTGGTCAACACATATGTTCTTTATTAACTGGCTTTTTCCTAAGTTCCCAGGCTCATCTCCAGTCACTTCTGTTTACCACTTTCTGAATCATAAAAAATACTTGCCTCTGCTTTTCTACGCCATGAGCTCTTCTGCACTTTACACCTCCTCAACTCATGCTTCTTGGAATAGTTTACCCTCCTCCTTCTTCACCTAGTTAACAGCACTTGTCCTCCAAAAAAGAATGCAAATATTACCATATTTGAAGTGACTTTCTTTCAGAGCTCCCACACCAATTTGGAAATGCTTGCCTTGTGGTTCCATGGAGTCCTCTGCATATCACAGATCTTTTCCAAACTGTATTATGAATATCTGATTTTTTCATCCATCTCCTCCTTTACGCAGTATGGTTTGTGAGAACAGAGGTCATTAATGTTTTCTCCTATGTATCCTCAGCACTTGTCAGAGTGAGTGAGTGTTCAGTAAAATTGCTGTGGCTTGAATATGAATAACGTGTTAGCTTTCAAGCTAAAGTAGTAAATGAAGTCATACATGGAGAGAGTATAGAAAAACAAAATCAAATGTAGTTTGACCTTTCATAAAACCCTACATTTATACCAAGGAGGTGGACGTCTAAGACACCTGGGTAAGAAAATAAGGTTTGCCACAAAAAAAAAGAGATCTTCTCGACTTATTACATATGAATTCATTCTATGAGGGATGTTTATAAAATGTAGTGCTCATTCCAGGCCATTTATAAAAGGAAAGTAGGATGTTATTATATTTATTCTAGATCAACAGGTGTAAACCACAACTTTCCTGGGCAGACCAAGATGATGTGACCATATTAAGTATTTTACCACTCGCTATTGCTCTGTATTAGAGTAGTTTACAGATTTTGCAACCGTAAATATTTGCCCCCAGATATCTCAAGGCTTACTTCCTCATTTAATTCAATCTCTGCTCAAGTGACATCTCATTGGAAAAGTCTCCCCAGATACCTAAAATAACTCTCTCCATAAGACTGTATGTTAGCACTAATCACTGTTAGGCTCCCTAGCGAGAATGCAAGGTCTATGAAAGAATGGATTTTTGCTTCCATATCCTAAAATGATGTCCAGCTCATAATAGCTGCTCAATAAATACTTGCTGAGTTAATAAGTAATGTTGTGATTATTATTCTTGAGGATAAATATTTTAGGGATTAATTGATAGAAATCAGATTAAGAAATCCAAAGATATTAAGTTTTCAAGATTTTTTTCACATTGCCACTTTTCTAACAAAAGTTTGCACCAATTTTCCAGCGATTATATTTAATTTTTATTGTAACGCACCCTCATTGGCATCTAGTATACTAAATGTGATGGCATTTTTAACATAGTGGTCTATTTTTTAGACATAAATAACAAAACCAATAAAAATGCCCTTTCTAATACACAGAGGTCACACTACTTTGGTCTCAAATAAACAATTTTAATGATTTTCAATGCTGAGACTAATTTCATATACATTAACCTTTGAAATCTACACATGCATATGAAATAACTAGTTCCCGTGTATACATCATTTTACAGATAAATGGAAATGACTCTCCACGATGACAATGAGAGGCCAAGGAAAGTTTAAAACAAAATTTATCAAGTGGAAATAAAAAGAATTACATTGGTTTATTCAGTAGAATTATATCTATCTACCAGAACAAGGAGTCATAGAAAGAATAAGGTTTTTTTTGTTTGTTTATTTTTTGTTTTGCGGTACGCGGGCCTCTCACTGTTGCGGCCTCTCCCGTTGCGGAGCGTAGGCTCCGGACCCACAGGCTCAGCGACCATGGCTCACGGGCCCAGCCGCTCCGTGGCATGTGGGATCCTCCCGGACTGGGGCACGAACCCGTGTCCCCTGCATCGGCAGGAGGACTCTAAACCACTGCGCCACCAGGGAAGCCCCAAGAATAAGGTTTTTAATCGATGAGTGAGATAAACCAAAATATATCAGAAAATATCAGCAGAGTTAAGTAACTTTATCAAAACTGCATACACCATCCACAAGTTCCCTAGAAATAGGACCACCATCTTCCTGCACTTACGTTATTATTTTTTAATTATGTGAAAATGGAGTATATGGTAAATACATGGTAGGATCCTGTGGAATAGCAGTTGGGGGAATGGGGAATGTGAAACAAGTAAAGGGTAATGAAGGGGAAAATTTTTGAATTGCGTATACACAAAAGTTGTCTTGAGCTTGTAAGAGAGAGAGCTTATGTCAACTGTCAAGTATATCTTGATACTTCAATTGGATGGTAAGAGCTCACAGGGTACATACTACACTCTGTATTCCTTTGTTACCCAATCCTTTGTTACCCAAATTTCTACCCTCACCTCCAGTGTTGTCTCACCCGTATAGACTACAGATGGCTCTCATGAGATTTCTCAGCCCCATTCAGTCCCTGGAGCCACCAAAATCTCACCTTGCAAAATCAGAGGAGTCCCATTCCTCCCAGTGAATGGCCTGAGAAGACTGGGGTTGCCCACGCCCAGGCCAGTGAGAGAAGCATGCAGAAGATTCTAGGTGCCAAGTGTCCACTGGGCTGCCACCTTTCTGTCTTAGCCCCATCACAGGGATCAGTCACCATGACCCAACCCTGGCCTTGCCCTCCTTTCTACTTCCCATGGTGGCTTCCTGGTAATACTGGAGCTTGCTCTGTCAACTCATTCCATTATACTTGCTCTCCCTGCCACAGAGGTAGTGTCTACCACATGTTGTATCCTTCAATTCACAAAGCAAACTTCCATCATCGACAGCTCAGTGCCACTGATTAGAAGTCTCAATTTGGAAATATGTAGCTAGGGCAGCTCTGGTTATGACAGTAAACACACATTATACTAGCAGTAAATAGTAGCACAATGGATGAGTTTAATAGACACACCTGGCTAATTTGCTCCTGTGTCTGTTTGTGATGTAGTGTGTGTGTGTGTGTGTGTGTGTGTGTATATGTGTGTGTCTGTACCTGTGTGCATGTGTTCTTTTGCCATCAGTTTTGGAATACAAAGTTTTCTTGCTCAGACTGAAGTCACTTCCCTCATTAAGCCAATAAGCAAAAACAAATAAACAGAAAAACCTTTTACATTAATTCTCCCTTAGTTTTAGAATAAAACTGGAACTTCATAGCTCAGCATTAATTGCCCTTCATGACCTACCTCTCCCCTGCCCTTCCGGGCTTATCTAATACTATATTATCCTTCCTTTTTTTTTGTCAGGTATTACAACCAGCTTCTCATCTTCTCTACTCCAGGTACCTTAAATGTAATAATCTGATTTTTTCCACCATCAAGTCTTAAATCATAGTTTTCTCTCCATCTTTCTGCTCCTCACAATCTAAGCATTCTGCAAACCTCAGCTGGTATATCTCTTCTATTGTCCCTTTCCAATTTTCTGACTCAAATTAGTCACACACACCTAGGCTTTTAGCCCTGCCCTGCCATGCCTCTCCTTGGAACTTACTTCATCTTCAAGCATGTTTGCATTTTTGTCTCCCCCAGTAGAGGGAAAGCTTGATGAAGTGAGAGATGGTGCCTCATTCACCCCAGTTTCTCCCAGGTGTTATGCACATAGAAAGTTCTCAAAAGCACTGCTGCTCTTGGAGTTAAGCAAACAGAATATGAAGTTCTTTTTGTAATAAAAAGAAAACGAATGTTTACCAAACAAATATATGTGTCAGGCATTTTTAAATACATTATTTACCTCCCAGCAGGAGTTTCTATTCCTCATATATATTTGGAAAATATAAATGATTCTTTCGGCATTTAAGTTGAGTTGGGTTAATAGCTAATCCTTTTTCTTCAATTTCGTCTTCTCATTTTTTCACCATTAACATTTTCCTTGCTAGGATCTGGTTGAGAGAGAACAGTACGATCTCACAGCATTGTTAGAAGTGTCCCTAAATGTCATTTATCACTCTGGTGTGTGGGCTTTCTAGCGCTTTTTGGCAGACAGCACTCTTCATAACGCGCCCATTACTTTGTTACCAGTGACTCATCTGTTTTACCTCTAGCAAGAGAGGAAAGGGTAAAATCCTTGAGATGTGACAGTGTTATAAGCGCTGGCTCAAATCCAACATGACCAACTAAGCTGAAATTTGAAGCAAGAAGCAGTTACATACAAGTCAGGAGATTGATAGATACACCAGTTGTCTTGTCATTACCAACTGAAGGTGCCTTTGTGAGGGAAAGAAAAAGGAGTCCCTAATCCTCCTGGTGAAAAGTCTGCACGTACACCAGAAAACAGCACTGCAGGAAAGCTGCCTTCTCCTGGAGCATCAACTTGGAATTATGTGGGGTCTTCTCAGGATCTGGGCCCCCCCCTAATAAGAATATCCACTGATATTTCAAATCACAGATGCTATAGTTTACCTAAAATAATGACTGATGTAGTATATGCTGATGTTTTCCACAGAAACAGGATAGAACAAAGGGCACACACAGCCCCGTGAAGACATGTGAGACTTTGGGTCCCTTTATACGACAGGGTGGTGTGCCAGGTGTAGGTCAGTGAATGAATCTCCATGAAAAAACAGGAAAATGGAAAGCCAACAGTTTCATTGCCTGATGATGCAAATCATAACGCATTTTCTGTTTTATTAAGGAGGGGTCATGTGGCATTCATATTTGGTGTTCCTGCCAAAAGAGTCAATCCAGATGGGAACATTCATTGATTTGACCAGAAGTGTGACAATGTCACTCTGAAAGGTGGTTTCAGTATGCTGAACTGACATAGATCATCACAGAAACTTCACTGCTAATAGAATATATCGAATTAGCAGCTTTCTAGTGGGAGTTCAATCATTTTGAACCATAAAGAATGTAGGATTTCAGAGTTAAAAAAGACTTGAGATCTCATGTAGTCTGAAAGTTTCATTTTATACAAAAGGAAGCTAAGGCTCAGTGACGTAAATTATGTTGCATGAGCTTCTTAAGTGATGTGTGGCAAAACTGGATCCCAGGACCACCTAACCAGACTTCTGTGCTCTATGACCTTAATCTCATTTTCACATATTCCTCCATTTTACCCTATGATTAGGTATGCAGCACCCACTATAGGACAGACAATAGGGGAAGCAGTGGTGAAAAGATAAGCAAGATCCCTGCTTTTGAAGGTGCTTACCTTCTAGTGGTGAGCATCGGACAGAAACAAAATACATTTGACCAAAAATAAGCACAATGAAGAAAATGCAAACATTGGAGATAGTGACTGGGGTGAAGCAGTAATTTTTGGTAGCCTAGAGAAGAAAGGATGTGCCATTCCTGTTCAAGTTCATAATAACTCTGAAAAGGAGCCAATGGAGTGATGAAAGATGTTTTTAAGAAGTAGAAATTACAAGTGTGAGGTTCACGTGAGCTTCGAGTGGAAGACAGAAAGATGTAGCTGCACTGAGCAAATGCAGGGTAGAGGTGGCCGGCTCCTGCCAGACCCCTGAGTTGGATTTTATTCTAAGTGCAATTGCAAACCATTGGAGGGATATACACAAAGGAGCAATAGACTGTGATTGTTAAGCACCTAAATGCACACAGTCTATCCCAGGACATGTAATATTTCAGGCTACAGAGCACTCTAATGTGGGCACTGTAGAGAACACCTCAGACCTAATCCTGTATTCAATTAAAATATCACTCAGGTTTCTATCTGAATCAATTGTAAGGTCGAGAAAGCTTTAGAACAAACCTCAGCTAAACAATGAACCCACTTATTTTCTTTTAACTAATAAACTTTATTTTTTGAGCAGTTTTAGATTTACAAAATTGAGCAGGTGGTATAAAAAATTCTCATATACTCCCTCCACTCCCATACATGTTTTCCCTGTTATTAACATCTTGCATTCGTGTGGTACATTTGTTAGAATTAATAAATCAATATTGATACATTATTATTAACTAAAGTTCATCGTTTACATTAAGGTTCAAACTTTGTTCTGTTCTATGGGTCTGGACAAATGTACAATGTCATGTATTCACCATTACAGTATCATACAGAATAGTTCACTGCCCTAAAATTCCACTGTGCTCCATCTATATATCCTTCCTGCCCTACCCTGAATTCCTGGCAACCTCTAATCTTGCAACTGCTTATATAGTTTGCCTTTTTCAGAATGCCATGTAAATGGAATCATACAGTATGGAGCCTTTTCAGACTGGCTCCTCTAACTAAGTAATATGCATTAAAAGTCCCTCCATGCCTTTTCATGGCTTTATGGCTCATTTCTTTTTTATCACTGAGAAATTATTTCAGTGTATGGATGTATCACAGTTTATCTATTCCTCTTTTGAAGTTAATCTTAGTTGCTTACAGATTTTGCAATTACCAGTAAAGGTGATATAAATATTTGCGTGCAGTGTTCATGTGGACACACAATTTTTAACACATATGGATAAATGCCAAGGAGCATGATTCCTGGATTGTATGGTAAGAGTATGCTTAGCTTTGTAAGGACCTGCCAAACTGTCTTTTACAGTGTCTGTTCCATTTTGCATTCCCACCAGCAGTGGATGAGGATTCCTGTTGCTCCACATTCTCACCAGCATTTGGTACTGTCAGTTTTTTTTTTAATTAGCTATCCCAGTATATGTATAGTGGCATCTCATTACTGCAATGTGCAACTCCTTAATGACATGTGATATTAGTATTTTTTGATTTGTTTTTACACAGTAATGTATCAATTACTCATAATCATGTCATATGTATACGTGTGTGTGTGTGTGTGTAACTATGGGGATGCTCCATACTTCAATTCACCCAGCATATATTTAGTACCTATTGTGTCCTGGAGCCTGAACCAAGCACTAAGGGAACAGGTGATTCAGTCAGCACCTTACTGCCTTCTAGGAGTTCATGGTCTAACAGAGAGAGGACGAACATAGACGGGAATACTGTAACTATGAGAACTCTGAGGAGAAACACCTATCTCTTCCTTAGTGGGATCAGAGAACTTTCTGAAGTGAGAAATCCTAGAACTGAGCTAAAATACAGCAGAAGAGTTTACCACCTGATGGTAGCAGACTGGAGTCTTGAGTTGTTCAGCCTGGTCTCTGAGGGAAACTACAAGTTTAGCTCAGAGGTGTTGTCATGTCTTACGCACTGAGAGGTAAGGTTAGAGTGGTTGACATAGGCCAATATTAAGGAGACCTGAGCGATATATAAAAACATTGATGGCTATTCAGCTATGAAAGCAATATCCCTATAGAAGTCAGTTTTTCAATAATAAAAGTTTATTTATTAAGCCTGGCCATTATAAAAGTTTATAATATCTATAAAATACAAATACTTTTAATGGCAATGCCATATGGTTTTAATAATATAACAAATACAACTTGTGTTTTTACTTTTTAATATAAGTTTAAATATTTCATGACATGATGGAAGTATAACAAAATACGAATATATCAAAAATTAGGTAATAATCTCACACTCATAAATTATAATAATTAATATTCTGGTTTATAATATTTCATGCTTTTATATGTATGTATAGACGTGTATTAACAAAATTGATCACTGCATGGTATTTCACTTCATTAAGTGGAGGTTTGCAATGTCATTTTTAATGACTTCTGAGTAATCAATCTATGAAATAAACAAAGCATGATTTATTTACCAATTCTCTCTTGAAGGTTAGTTCAGGCACTTCTAATTTTCCATATTATAAATAGTTCTGAGATGAAATTATGGTATGAAACCTTTGGGAATTGATTCAATTATTTTACTAGGATAATTCTTTATGAGGTTAAATTTCTGGTCAGAGTATACGCACCTAGTTAGTAGGGTTTTGATAAACATTGCTAAGTAATTAAATAAGTCTAAAAATATGACAACAGTGTATGTATGTATGTATACATATAAATACATATATGCATATATAAATATACACACATATATGAATGTTCATTTTCACACTAACAATATTATTTTAATCTTTGTCAATATTATAGATAGAAAATATATCAGTGTTGCTTTATTTTGTCACAGTCATCACTTGCCTGGTCCAAGGTTCTATCCCCTACCTCTTTCTTGCTTCAGCTCTTATCATTGACAATCTCTTCTCCACAGCGCAGCTAATGGATTTCTTAATAAAGTGAATCCATCCTATCACCTTCTCCAATTAAAATCCTTCAATAAGGTCTTCTTACTATTAGAGTAAAATCTAATTGATCCTATTGACAGGGTTCCTTCCTACCTGCCTGATCTAACTTCATACTCTGCTTATTAACTCCTTCCCACAGCTTTCCCCACCCCGACCCATTCCCACCCTCTTAAGCTTTATCCACACTGCTCTTCTGTTCCTTAAGGGAATTACCTTGCTCTTCCCTTGCTTGGAACACTCTGGAACAGTTGTACAACTGTCCCCTTCTCCTGATTCAGGACTTAGCCCACATATCACCAACCCAGAGAGGTCTTCCCTGAGGACCCTAACCAAGGAGGCCCTTGCTCTAATCCAGTGGCTCTCTGTCAGATTACCCTGTTTTGTTGCATTAATAGCATCTACTGTTATCATAAAGTATCTTGTATTTTTGTTTCCCTGTTGTAAACAGTTGCCTGGGACCTTGCCTGGGACCTTGTTCTCCATTCTGATTATCCCTAGCATCTTGTTTGTTCCTACCACATCATAGGCAGTTAATAAAAACACATGTGTTAAATGACTGAAAGAGTTGAATGTTCCATTTTTGTTCCTTCTAGAATAAGTTGCCTTTTAATAACTGTAGCCCATTTTTCTATTGAATGTTCATATTTCCCCTGCTTATAAAATTATCTGGCATATGAGCAACTTGTTTCCTGACATTAAAAAAAAAATTCCCGGGGCTTCCCTGGTGGCGCAGTGGTTGCGTGTCCGCCTGCCGATGCAGGGGAACCGGGTTCGCGCCCCGGTCTGGGAGGATCCCACATGCCGCGGAGCGGCTGGGCCCGTGAGCCATGGCCGCTGGGCCTGCGCGTCCGGAGCCTGTGCTCCGCAATGGGAGAGGCCACAACAGAGGGAGGCCCGCATACCACAAAAAAAAAAAAAAAAAAATTCCCAAAATAATTATTTGCTGTATAACTGTTGAATTATGATTTCTATGATACAATTTTTTTTTACATTTTTAGTTGTCAAATGTAATAGTATGTTCATTTTTTTTCTTTCTGACTTTGGACACGACTTGTGAAGTTCTTCCCTACAAATTAATATCCATACATGTCTAGAATTGTTATACTTATATCTTTCATTAATGTATTATTACATGTGTAAATTATCTTGGTATAAATAGTAAGATACTGATCAAATCTTATTTTTCCAGAGGAACTTCCAATATGCTTTTTAAATAATCTATTCTTCCGCAATCATTTAAATTTTAACCTTTACCATATTCTTAATTTACAAACATGGTTCAATCTCTGAGTTTTCTTTTCTATTGAATCACTTTGCTTGTTTATTTATGAATTGTTATAATAGCATTTTAATTATTTTAGTTTTGTGTTTTAATAATAGTAAGACAAGGCATTCTATAATTTTTCTTTGCATTTCTCTTCTGTTTACTCTTCCAGAGAAACTTGAAAAAATATTTTTGTCAAATATGTCCCAAAACCCCATTGACATTTAAGATTCTGCTTCTTAAAGTGTTATCAGTTTGGATAGAATTGAAAACTTCATAATTTAATTCTTCTCATTTAAGTTCATAATCTAAATTCTACCTACATCTCAGTGTAACTTTAATGTCCCTCATATAATGTCTCTTCATATTTTTTAAAACTATAATCTTATAGTCGCTTAAGATTTCTTGATCAATTTATTCTTATTTACATTTTTGTTTTCACTATGTCTAGAATCTTTTACTTTGAAGTAGTTATAATGTAATAAAGAAAATATTAATTTTTGCCTTGAAAATTAACCATTTCGCTATTATTACTTATTAGCTCAAATTTTTTTTTAAGTGGAATCTAGTGTATTTTCCTGGTAAGAGTTTATATGATTATTTCCAAAAGGTAAAGATTGTATTTTTTACCTACAATAATTATGTTAATTTTTCTTCATATTTGCCTAAAATTTCTTGTAAAAAAATTCTGAATAAAGAGGTAATAGGCGGCTTCCTTTATCTTGCTATTTTAGTCTTATTTTGTCTAATTTTAAAAGTTGTTTCTGATCAGAATTATGTGGAAACACTTTATTACTGATTCAAGTTTCTGATTATAAACACTATTTGTTAAAATCTGCAGTTTTTTTGAGGACTGTAGAGCTCTTTTTTTTTTCACTAAATGTCTTCCAGTTGCTAATCTTGTGTTTTTGTTCTTCCCTACTTTTAAGAGTTTTTACTCTTTCATCCATCTAATATTATCTGTCACAATCCTATTTTGATCTCCTTATGTTGCTTCTAAACCCTTTCAAACACTCCTCTAGGTAAAGATCATTTCCCCCTGATGTAGAACCAAGTGCATGAACATTTGAAAGCTATTTACTGCTACAGTAATGAAACATAAACTTAATTTGCTACTGTGCTCTTGGTAAATATGTTTCTCAGATGTCTGACCATCAGGCAAGTGGGCAGATGATTATGAGTGGAGATAACTTAGAGGATCCATGTAGATCATGCTTGAGAAACAGGGTTTAAAAAAAGGTCTAGTATCAAGATTCATCCTATAATATAATAACCAGACTCTGCATCTGCTCTGCTAGAATAAATAACTGCTTATTCTTCCTGCTCTGCTTTTTATTATATACTTGATAATTTACCACAAATGAGCTTCCATTTATGGCTTACCAATCAAAGTGTATGGGAAAGAGAAGCTTAAAAAACTGAAGAAATCAATGAACAAATGCATGAACCAATGAACAAAAGAAAGAGAGAGAAAGGAAGGAAGGAAGGAAGGAAAGAAGGAAGGAAAGGAGGGAAGGAGGGAGGGCGGAAAAAAGAGAGAGAAAAAAACATATTTCATGTGCTGCAGAAAATAAAAAAGTCAGTGCCTCTCTATTGAATCATGCTGATAAAAGTATCCTAAATCAGGGGCTTCCCTGGTGGCTCAGTGGTTGAGAATCCGCCTGCCATTGCAGGGAGCACGGGTTAGATCCCTGGTCCAGGAAGATCCCACGTCGCGGAGCAGCTGAGCCCACGCACCACAACTACTGAGCCAGCTCTCTAGAGCCTGTGAGCCACAACTACTGAAGCCCATGCGCCTAGAGCCCCTGCTCCACAGTGAGAGAAGCCACCGCAATGAGAAGCCCGTGCAACGAAGAGTAGCCCCCGCTCACCACAACTAGAGAAAGCCTGCGCAGCAACTAAGACCCAACACAGCCAAAAATAAATAAATAAAATAAATTTATTTTAAAAAATTATCCTGAATCATTTTGCATTCATAAAGAATTGAACTAAGACGTTATAAACAAGGAGTTACGATACATATCTGCACGCGCAGGCGCGCACACACACTCACACGCACACACACTCACACACACAGGCATGCAGAGCAACCATTGGAAGTTCAAACTGTCTTCTTATGGAAGGAGCTCTCTAACTCCACTGCCAACACGATTTATTAAAAATCTTCACATCAGCATCTGTTAACCTTCTATGGGTGGAAGTTTTTTTAAAAAACTTACAAGAGATCAATGCTAAATAGGACCACTATTACAACTTTGTACTTCTCTTAGAAATCTAACAAAATGGGTCTCTAAACAATGAATGTACAGTAGAAACAATTCCAACAGATTTAAACAGCCATCTGGAGTAGTTATTCACACTCCCTAAAAATAGGCTGGCTGAGAACGTGCAAAGATTTTTTCCCCATATAATTCAGTGGTCTCTCTAACAACAGGCAATCTGGCTGGAGGAGTAAGAGTCAAGATGCTTTCAATGGGCAAGCATAGTTGTTTAATTTCTATTGTCATGTAAAAAAGTACCCGAAACTTAGATCTCAAAGTCATGTTGTACATTCCCATCTACTGTCATGAAAATTCTTTTATGGGTACCCTTCGCTTTCCTTGCTATCACTCCTGCTGGTGTACGGGCTTATTTCCTCCAAATTACACCATAACACACAGATCCCTAATTTATCTCTTGCCTCCATCACCTACTCCTTCAATCCCTCACACTGTTTTGCATTCATCCTTTACTTTTTCATTCATTCAACAACTTACATTGAGACTGTATTAATAATGCTTTTTTAAAATAATAACAATATCCCTCCTTTTACAATTGAGACAATGTAAACATCACAAAGTTATTTGCCCTCAGTTTCTTAGTTACATAATCATAGAACTCTAAAGAAAAGTGCAGATGTCCTAGTACTTGTTTGCTTATTTCTAAAGCAGCTCTTCAATTATTTACACCTGGAATTCTGTAGCTGTCAGGATCAAAATCACACTCCTTAAACTGGAGAAGCTGGATCCTCTATGAATTGGTTCCAATCTTACTTTCTAATATCCTATTACTCTACTCTTGTTCATGCACATTTGTCATCTATTGTTTCCCTTACTTCCTTTCCTATTTTAAATAGTTTAACTGAGGAGACTAAACTCTGTTAATAGGGCTTCCCCGGTGGCGCAGTGGTTGAGAGTCCACCTGCCGATGCAGGGGACACGGGTTCGTGCCCCGGTCTGGGAAGATCCCACATGCCGCGGAGCGGCTAGGCCCATGAGCCATGGCCGCTGAGCCTGTGCGTCCGGAGCCTGTGCGTCCGGAGCCTGTGCTCCGCAACGGTAGAGGCCACAACAGTGAGAGGCCCGCGTACCGCAAAAAAACAAAAAAAACAAAAAAAAACCCCAACTCTGTTAATAGAAATATAGGCAGCTTTAATTTCTCAGTCAAGGCTAATAAATCTGAGCTCTCTTTTTTTTTTTTTTGTTCCCCAGTGAAGGCTGACTTGAATTTCCTACAGCCTGGAATAGAGGCTGGAATTGATTCTTCTAAAATGGTCCTTTTTGGGAAGTTGTATATGATTGGCTGGATTTATAGCAGGTCCTTCTCTGAATCTAGAATGGATTTCCTTTGTTCTGAGATTTGATCTCTAGTTTCCAGTTCTAGGAAATTCTATACTTTCCAAGCAAACCATGGTTAATATTATTTTCTCATGCCAGAATCTTACCCATCTGTGATAGTTAATTCTAACATGTCAATCTGAGTGTGCCATGCGTTGTCCAGAAAGCTAGTTAAACATTAATTTTTGATGTGTCTGCAAGTTTATTTCTGGAAGAGATTAGCATTTGAATTGGTAGACTGAGTAAATCTGAAGTAAATCAGATGGACCCCTCCCCCCTGTAAGTGTGGGTGGGCTTCAGCCAATTCTATTGAGGGCCTGAAAAGAACAAAAAAGGCAGGGGAAGGTTGAATTAACTCTGCTTGACTGTTTTTAGCTGGGACATAGAACTTTTCCTCTTGGTGGTCCTGGTTCTCAGGACTTCAGACCTGAACTAGAATCTCTACCATTGGTTTTCCTGGGTATCCAGCTTGCAGAGGGTAGATTGTAGGACTTTTCAGTCTCCATAATCATGTGAGCCAATACCTTATAATAAATCTATTGGTTCTATTCTCAGGAGAACACTGATTACTATACTATCCTTGATTAATGCAGAATTTCTAAACTTTATATTTCCTGGCTGATTTAGAATACATTATCTAGATACATAAATGAATATTTTTAAAAAGTTGTAATTCTAATTTGCCTCAAAATGTCCCATAGGGTCTCCATGTTGTTCACCACATGGAGACATGCAATATTTCATTGTTGAATAAATAAATGAATGAATGAATGAATGAAGAATATGAAGTAAGTTCCCACCTTACTATCCCATTCCTCCTCTTCCTAATTCCCATTCCTCCTCTTCCTAATTCACACCTTAGCAATGAGGTTATCCTCCCTCCTCTTCCACCTCTCCCCTCATGGACCTTAATTTTTGTGTTCCACATACTTTATTTCTAACAGCTCCTCTTCCTTTCTCCTTGCCTCATTTATCACCTCTACCTGTAGCTCCATATATTTAAAATTTTATATTTATAATTCTATAATAGAAAATCATACTCACAAAAATACAGTGGATCTCTTTAAAAAATGTTTTTTCTTTGAAAGAAAGAAAGAGAGAAACAGAGGGGAAAAAAGAGAGAGAAAGAAAGAAAGAAAGAAGGAAAGAAGAAAGAAAAAAAGAAGGAAGAAAAAAGAAAGAAAAAAAAGAAAGAGAGGAGAATAAAAAACAAAGGAAAGGAAAGAAAAGGCAAAAGAAAAAAAGAAAGAATACCCAATGGAGGAGTGATGCAGGCCTTTTGCTTTTAGTTTCCACATTTATATAGTGGACACAATATCATGACATGGACCATATTTTTATGAAAATCAAGAAAAGTAGAGTCTACAAAACACCTAGTTAAGGAACCGTTTTAAAAAAAAAATTCAAAACAAACAAAAAATTGATTTGTAGTACTTGCTGATGTCTGTGGCTTCCTTCTTGGCAAGTTTCAAGCTATTATATTTGACAATCACCTCCCAAAATTTCTGAATAGTTATCAATTAACTTTCATGACCTGGGACAAGCCGGCTGCAGTATACCACTGGAACTTTGGCGGGGGGGGATATATATTGTAATAAATATATTAAATATATATAATATATGTTATTTGATTAAATCTATTAAGTAAAACACCTCCAACAATAGGGATACTCTTGAAGGAAAAATTGCACCTCCTTATACAAAAAGGCATGGTGAGGATTTTTCTATGCTATAAGAGGATATTTGTATTATTTATTTGGCCTAAGACTAAAGCACAGTTGTAAACATATGAACTATTTAGAATCAATGCTTTGGTGCTTTAAATTAGATATGAAATTAGGATTCATGGGAAAGAACTTAGTAATTAATTCTAACATCTTCATTTTATAGAAAGGCATATGGAGTATCAGATAGATGAGTGCGTTTGCCTGTAAGCAAATTGCAAGTTTATAGCAAGTTTGTATCCAAACTATAATTTCTAGATATCTGGGTGGTTTTGTTTACTGTATCGACAGCTAAGGTGAGTAAAATTAACTGAGTAATGTTAGAACAATAACATTTACCTTGGTACTTTTTCTGTTTTTATTCTTCAGATAAGTTTTCATAATATGTGCATTCATTCACTTACCGTGATTCTATTCAGCATTGTATTTTGTGTAATTACTATGTGTCAGGCTATAGTTCAAGGTACAGAGCATATACTGGTAAACAAAACAGTTAAGCCTTTTCATCAATGGAGCTTACATTCTAGTTTGTTTGGTTTTTTTAAAAGGACCAAAAAAAAAGGGAAAAAAGAGTTATAGTATACATTTTCAGAAGGGCAAAAATGGAAGTAGAAAGATCACTAGGGAGAAAGTTGTGAGAGCCCACAGCTGAAATAATGCTGGCAACAGTGGAAATGATAAGAAATGGTTGGATGCAGTCTACTTTAGGAAGGTGTAGCTAACAGGACACAGTGGTATATTGCATAAAGAATTTGAAGGAAAGAAGGAATTTGAAGATGACCACTAGGTTTTGGACCTGAGAAGCTGATTCAATGATGTTGCCATTTACTGAGATGGAAAAGATGTTGTGTGAAGGTTTTTAATTGAGACTTCTCTTTTGGATATATTAATTGTGAGATATTTCTTGAACATGCTAGTGATGCATTAGATGTTGAGCTCAGGTAAAAGAGGATGGGTTGAAGTTTAATTTGTGAATGTTTGGCATACAGATGCTTTGGAAAGCCATGAAACTCAGATCAACTAGGAAATGGAGCAGGAGAGACAACAATTTTAAAACGTGAGCTCCAAGCTACTGCAAAAGTGCTCACTAGAGTACTTTTAGATAAATCAACTCACACTGAAAAGTAAAAAAACAAAACCAACACACACACATACACACCAGCTCACACACACATTGCACACACTCTCACACACGTTCACACACACTCACACTGTCTCACACACACAAACAGGGGAAGGGGGGGGTGGAAGAAGAGAACTACTGACAGTGTTGTACATTTAGGTAGTTTAGAGACATCATCTTATTTAAATTTCATAAGAACAAAGTGTCTATGAGAAATAGAAAACCCAACAAAGATGACTGAGGAAGTCTAGCTGGTGAAATATAGGGGAAATTAGGACATATTAAATGAATAAAACATTTTGGATCTGGGGGAGGGTTCAGTTCTCCTCAACACTGCAAACAAGTCGAATACAGTGAGGACTGGAACTGACCACTGGGTCAGCTGTGTTAAGGTCACTAGTAACTTTGACCAAGGCAGTTTCAATGATATGGTGGAGAGAGAGAAGAATGAGTTCAAGAAAATGTGGTAAGTGAGGATGGGCGGACAGTGAGTGGAGCCAAGTGTTTTCTTTAAGGGAACAAGAGAAGTTGGGAAGTAGCTAGAGTGATGGAAGATGAAGGGAGCTATTGCAGAATATTTTGTAATACAATACAGGGAATATTAGACATGATTCAACAAAGAAAACCTCAAGTTGCAGGAGGGAAAGGGATAATCACAGAAAAGTAAGTAATTGCTTACCTGAGTAAATAATTGTTTGTACGATTTGATGCATAAATCCAGGATTTGGACTTCTATAGGAGGGAGGACGGTTCATCTATTGTAGTAGGAAAGGAAGTAAGAATAGGGAGGAAGAAGGCAATAAAGGTGGAGATACAGATAGATGGGTAAATTTGGGGATGTGCAGATTAGAAAGTTCGTTTCAGGTTTGTTAGTGAGAGGCAATGACTTTCAGAATTCATCAGATGATGAAGCATTTAGGAAGAGTTGAGTTTGCTCAGGAGCTGTACATAGCCTTAGGAGAGAGAGTGAGCAATGAGAGGTGACTAGTGGACTAGGAGGTAAAGATATACGTTTGTTGGGATTAGTGCTAATTCTCTACCAAGAAAAAGCAGGTAATCAGTTCTAATTATAGCTTCCTTCATAGCAAGGGCTACTAGGTGCTGTGGGATGGTGAGGTCCCCAGCATCGTGAAGGGGAGGGAGGCACAGCTGGATAAGATTCAGAGGAGCTCTCTGCATTCATCACCCATCCTGGATCCAGCCTGAGCTCAGTGGGCTTCCTTTAAATCCAGCTATGGGAGGTATCGAAGCTGACTGGGAAAAGTGGTCTAAACTGGAGCCTCTGGAGATCAAATTTAAACATAAAATTTACCTTACGTGAGTCATCTAATCTATGGAAAAAAGTGTAAAAAAAGGCTTACCAGTATCTAAAATAGTGATGTGGATTTCAAGTATTCTCTATTGTTGCATCCATGGTCAGCATTGCTAATCAATCAAGTCTTTCTATTATAGATGGGTCTTCTGCAATCCAGTACCCCATGGCACTCTGATCAGCCCCTGCTTACCTATCAGAGTCAACATGAGAGAAGAAACCTTCCCCAAGTGACACTCGGCCTTCAGAAGATCTCTATTCTGCTGTCTAACAGACACATTAAATGCAATAAACCCCCAAATGAACCCCTGATCGCCCCTCAACCCTAGCACCCCAACTTGCTTTGGTCAACTGAAAAAAAATTCACAACCAAAAAAGTTGAGAATTAGGTTTTATTTGGTGGACTTGCTGAGGACTTAAACCCGGGAAACAGCATCTCAGATAGCTCTGAGGGACTGCTTTGAAAAGGTGAGAGGAGCCAGGATATATAGGTGTTTTTGCAGGAACCGCCCCCCCCCCAAAAACAGGTAGTCAGAACATCAAAAGATTACTGTTTTAAGAAAAAACAGACATCTCAAGTTAAATGAATTTAGCACTTTTCCACATATTAGAAGATGCAAGAGTCTGGGCTCACTGAAATCATTCCTTTGATACGCACCTTAACTATCTAGGGCCAGCATCCTGTTTTTCTCCAGCCTGAATCCCCTCAGGGTGCACAGTCAGGATGGCTGCAGTGGCTGCTGCTTTGATAGCCACAACACCCTTTGTTTACTGATATGGCAGGCAACATTCTTCGTCCACATTTTCAAAGTCCTTCTAATCTCAGCAAATGACTCTTTGCTTTTTCCTATATACAAAATCTAATAGATCAACCTACCCTTTGGCTCTAAATTTAAAAGGGACTCATAGTCTTCCCCCTTTTTACTGCCTCCACCACCACCAATCCTGGGTCCACATCTTGCCACCAGGTGGCCAGATCACTGTAGAGGCCTCCCTATACCTGTTCTAAAGTCTCTGGAGACTGTTGTCAGCACAGAAGCCAGAAGGATCCTTCACAGCAGGTCCAGATCACACCAGGTCACTTCTCTGCTCAGTTCTCCCGTGGATTCTCATCTCACCACTTACATAAAAACCAACCACCGTCCGATGGCCTACCTGGCTGGCATGACTTGTGCCCACCCAACCCCCCCTTTTTTTTCCTTATTGGCCACACCATGCGGCATTTGGAACTTCCCTGACCAGGGATTGAATCCGTGACCCCTGCAGTGGAAGCACAAGTCTTAACCACTGGACTACCAGGGCAGTCCTGGGTTCCCTTTTCTGACCTCAGCTAGGCTTCCCTTCTTTGTTCACCCAGGTCAGATATGCTGGCCTTTCCTGTCCTTTCCTCTTCCAGGAAATGTTTTCCCCCAGACAGCATGGGTTAACCCTCTCCCTGCCTGTCTCAGTTGTTACCTTTATACCCTCTCCACTTATCCTTTGAACCCTCTAATTCTCTTAACCTCCTTTATGCCTTCCCCAGCATTTATAACCATCTGACATACTTTATATTTAGAATATGCTTGTGGAGTTCAGTTTGACCCAGTTTGCAATCATGGGAGTGAAAGAATTTTCTTTTGGAAGCAACTGTAGAAGCCACCAGCTCCCCTGAGGGTGCTTTTATCAGCTCTGAAAGCAAGTTTTACCATTCATCAGCTGTTTGCAGGACTGAGCTGACCTCTCTGTGCTCTGCATTGGCACTCCCTCCCACCTCCCCCTGAGAGAGTTGCAGTTCCAGGAAGATCTCTTGCCTGCTGCAGCATGCCCTGCTAGCGGGCTGTGCCATCTGCGGCAGAAAAGGTTACATTCAGTCATCTGTTAGTCGAATATGAATCTACTTCATCTATTTTTCTCTCTCACTTTTTTCTTCGCCTGACCTGAGTTAATCCTCTCATTATCTGCCTCCCACTTGGATCAAATCCCCCTTCAACTTTCGTTCTTATTCTGGCCCTGCATTTGCCAACCTCCAAAGGGACTTTGCAAGACCAAGGGTTTAAAGACCACTCTTTCAGTCCCAGGCCCAACTGGCAGCCAAAGAACAAAGGAGAGTGAACTACTTTCCAAGGAAACAGCACCACTGAGAGTCCCCTTTCTAAGAATGCCTCTTCGTGTCTGCGGAAATCTAAGCCTAAGTATTAATTAAGAGAAGGAGCCAGGCCAGAACTAATATCTTTGTGTCAGGAATGGGGTCAGGTGCATTTTTTATTGTTTATCTCAAATACCGGTTGCATGCAGCTCACAAATTAACTAACTAACATCTCCATATAAAATGTCCCATTTTAAAAAGGAAATAAGAGCATGACATTCTCTTGTTCAAAACTGTTAGGTGGCTTCCCCTCATGCACAGACTAAAACCCCAAGCCTTAACCACGGCCAACCGGGGCCTGCACACCTGCCTGACTTCCTGCCCCACTCCTCTCCCCACTCCCCAGCACCCCCCAACCCATTCCAGCAATGGGATCTCATGTCTTTTTGCAAAAACTCTAGTGTCTATGCATTTACTATTTCCTCTGCATGTCCTGCTCTTCTCTTCCCCCTACTATAATCACATGGTTCACAGTCTCTCTTCTTCAAGGCTCTCAGCTGTCATCTTTCCACAAAGACTTTAGCTGACCACTCTACAGGGTGACCTCCAAATCTGGAAACATCTCTAAAATGTATAATCTATGGTTTATTAACATTACATTTCAACACAAGTTGAAAGAATAAAATTTGAATTACTGCTGTTTATGATCACCTTGCTTTTAAGTTGCATCCCTCCCCTCACTCTCTGCCCTGCTTTATTATTATATGTTCTTTATATTCTCAATGTATTTTTTTTAAAGTTGTGTTCCCTGAGGGTAGGGCACGGTTATGTATACTGTCAGCTCTCTGGTGTCTAGAAAGATGCTGGAACAGAATTTTTACCAGATAAGTATGGCTGAAGGAATGAACTGAGCAAGTGGAAACACAGAAAACGTAAATAATGTGCGCAAGGTTGCAAAACTACTAAAAGGTTTAGACAAAATTTGAAGCAAATTTTTATTCTAAAGCCTATACTTCTACTGCTCCAAATTGAACTCACTTTTTTGTTCTGCAGGCGTATCAACTGTAGAGGCACCAGGGGATAGTAAGTAGTAGTCAGCACTCAACTCATGACCAGATCATTGGCAAAATAAATGAAAACAACCCTGGCAGAAGACTAGGTGTCACTAGGGAGGGAAGAGGCTAGATCTTGGGAGTCCCAGGGAACCATGTCCATTGCTGCCTCTTCCATTTCCCAGTCCTTTTGAACTGGGGTAATTTTGTTGAGCTTCAATTTCCTCAGCTACCCAATGAAAATAAGAGTAATCTGTAAAGTGATCATAATCTTCAACCAGGCTCTGAGATTCAGAAAGCATGGAATCAAATTCTGATATCCCAATTCCATCCCTGACCTTGGTCAAGTTATTTAAACGTGCTAACCTTATAATTCAACTTGCTAACCACCAATGTAAATCGTAGATAAAAAGAATATCTTCATTATAAGGTAACCGTGAGTTTATCTGCATAAATTACTTAACCCAGGGCTCAATATATGCAAGTAATTGCTTGTTACTGCTAATTTTGCTGTCACTCCTCCTCCTCCTCCTTTACATTATTTTTAGTAGTAGTAGTAGTAAAAGTAGTAGTCATTGTTTCATCAAGTAGAGATAAAATGGTGGCCCTTTCTTACCATGAAGTCAATGTTTCTTGAAGACAGAGACTATATTATACGTATACACTTTGTCTAATACTCCACCAGGAGAATATAGAAGCATATGCTTACAAACATTTGTGTGTTAATGGGAAACAATTAAATAGTAAAATCAATGTAGCTTTTTAACATGGCTTAATATTAGCTATTATCAGTGTGTACATTGGGAAATTACAGTTGAGAAACTCTAGGAATTTTTGATGTTCATAAAAAGTAATGATGCTGATTTTTTAAATCTTAGAATCACTCATTCCCACATTATTGTACTGATTTTTACAAATCAATAAATTTGGTGGTAGACAGGCAGGGGTCATTATTTTCTGGTTGGACCCCACAGAAGTCTTTATGTGCTTTACATATGGTTTTTAAGGTGGTCTTCCTTATTTCATAATGCTCTACGTACATTTTTTCTTCATCTGCCATTTTTTAGTCAATACACATTTACATTCAATAAAACATCAACTTGAGTGTTTCTTAAATTCACAGCACAGGGAATATAAAGATGAATTAGCACAAACATTAAAGCAGGAAGACTTGGACTCTGGAAAGACAGCTACACAAACAATATAACCCATGATTCTTTAGACTGCCCCTGCCTGTGGGTATAGTTGGATCAATATAATAGTAAGAGCAGAAAAATCTCCCTAACTCAAGCCCCATCTGCAGATTCACTGGAAATGCAGGCCCAGCGATTCTTAGCCCCAGGATAATAGTTGCTGTGTACCCGGGTAAGGTGCTTTTGAAAAAGTCTGGGCAAGACATAGATTGGGCACCTCATGACAATCCTTGAAGTTCATGGAAAAGAAAGATAGTTCCTGAAAGCAGCATCTAAGTAAAGTGCAAGGCTGCTATTTGGAAATAAGTTCATCACACCAAATCAGGATAAGAATATAGGAATAAAAAGGAATTCAAACCACTGTGCTTTCTTTTCTTTTTTCTTTTTTCCCATCCTTTGGTGTCAATGTTACCTGTTGGTTTAGCTACTCTTTTGGTGGTAATTTGTCCTTTTCTCTATGGCTTTTAATTTATTTTATTTTTGAACTTTTGAATTTTATTTTTTTATACAGCAGGTTCTTATTAGTCATCCATTTTATACACATCAGTGTATACATGTCAATCCCAGTCGCCCAATTCATCACACCACCATCCCCACCACCCGCCGCTTTCCCCCCTTGGTGTCCATACGTTTGTTCTCTAGGTCTGTGTCTCAATTTCTGCCCTGCCCGGTCATCTGTACCATTTTTCTAGGTTTCACATATATGCGTCAATATACGATATTTGTTTTTCTCTTTCTTACTTACTTCACTCTGTATGACAGTCTCTAGATCCATCAACATCTCTACAAATGTCCCTATTTTATTCCTTTTATGGCTGAGTAATATTCCATTGTATGTATGTACCACATCTTCTTTATCCAGTCGTCTATCGATGGGCATTTAGGTTGCTTCCATGACCTGGCTATTGTAAATAGTGCTGCAATGAACGTTGGGGTGCATGTGTCTTTTTGGATTAGGGTTTTCCCTGGGTATATGCCCAGTAGTGGGATTGCTGGGTCATATGGTAGTTCTATTTTTAGTTTTTTAAGGACCCTCCATACTGTTCTCCATAGTGGCTGTATCAATTTACATTCCCACCAACAGTGCAAGAGGTTTCCCTTTTCTCCACACCCTCTTCAGCGTTTATTGTTTGCAGATTCTCTGATGATGCCCATTCTAACTGGTGTGAGGTGATACCTCACTGTAGTTTTGATTTGCATTTCTCTAATAATTAGTAATGCTGAGCAGCTTTACATGTGCTTCTTGGCCATCTGTATGTCTTCTTTGGAGAAATGTCTATTTAGGTCTTCTATCCATTTTTGGATTGGGTTGTTAGTTTTTTTAATAATGAGCTGCATGAGCTGTTTATATATTTTGGAGATCCATCCTTTGTCCATTGATTCGTTTGCAAATATTTTCTCCCATTCTGAGGGTTGTCTTTTTGTCTTGTTTATGGTTTCCTTTGCTGTGCAAAAGCTTTCAAGTTTCATTAGGTCCCATTTGTTTATTTTGGTTTTATTTCCATTACTCTAGGAGGTGGATCAAAAAAGATCT
>NC_041220.1:105123522-105133093 GCF_002837175.3 Physeter macrocephalus
CTTTTCTCCACTGTATATCCTTGCCTCCTTTGTCACAGACTAGTTGACCATAGGTGTGTGGGTTTATCTCTGGGCTTTCTATCTTGTTCCATTGATCTATATTTCTGTTTTTGTGCCAGAACCATATTGTCTTGATGACTGTAGCTTTGCAGTATAGTCTGAAGTTAGGGAGTCTGATTCCTCCAGCTCTGCATTTTTCCCTCAAGACTGCAAAGCACCGTGCTTTCAATGATAGAGGAAAGTTAGTTAGAGGCAGAGATATTCTTCAAGGAAAATTACACCTATTGTTAAATCTACCTCACTGCTACATAGAAACTGGATTTCTTCCACACATTTCCCTAACATGTCTTCTCCTAGAGGATGACATGTCTTTACAGACTTAGAGCTAGTAAACATTTCCTTAACAGAAATAATGAGATTGTAATGTCTCCTGGTATGGTGGTACAAGTTTTGAGTTTAAAAAGACATGGTATAGTACAAATTCAGTTGTTTTTCCAAACTTTAGGGATGATTAGAAAATCCACTAGCACCTACGTTTTCAATATACTTCCTTTTAAATTGGGGAATTTACTAGTACTTGGGTATGTATGGTGTGTCTTTCCACCAAGCAGTGACCCATCTCAAATGCCTCAGCAGCTAATATAGATAAGGGTAGGGAGATCAAGGATAGCCATTGAGACAAGATTGAGGAAGATGATGAGGAATAAAGCATTTTAAGGCTTATATAACTCAGAAACCAATATCAAATGGCCAAAACAGCTTTTTGTCCTCCTTCTCCTGAGGATGCTGATGTGTACATTTTGGAAGCACTTAAGAAATTTCAATAAGCAGAGGACTCTCTTTTGCTTGGTGATTGCCTGTGACAGCCCTCTGCCATCACTTCATAGCATCTACCTTGAAGATCATCGTTTGATTTTCCCAAAAACCTTGTGAGATTTGTATGATTATACTGTTGGACAAGACAAGAAAACCAAAATTCTAAGAGTTCAAAAAAATGACTCAAGTTCTCAGAAGATACTTTGTGGCCAGATCTGGATTCCAAGTCCAGACATTTTTCATGAAGAGCTATAAGGATTGATAGCATGTATTTGCTCTTTGTGGTAGGAAGCCTTCAAGAAAGTCCCAGTGATGCCTGTCTCCTGATATTCTCTCCCTTGTGTAATCCCCCCACGTAAGTAAGTGTGGGCTGGACTTAGTGACTCACCCCTCAAGAATAGAATGGCAAAAGTGATGGATTCCCACACCAAAGGTTATGTTGTAAAAGATGATGGCTTCTATATTGGATGCTCTCTTTTAGATCACTTGCTCTGGGGGAAGCCAGCTTCCCTGTCATGAGAGAGCTCTGCAGAGAGGCTTACATGAGTCAACTCAGAAGATCTTCTGAGGCTTTCTACCAGCTGGGTGAGCTGTAAGGATCTTCCAAGGCCTGCCAACAGTCACAGAAACAGAATCTCTTCCAGTCAAGGCTTGAGATGACTATAGCCAAGTCTGCTGTCTTGATTGCTGACTCATGAGAGATTCTGAGCCAAAACCATCCAGCTAAACCACTCCCAAATTTCTGATCCTTAGGAATTGTGAAACAATAAATACTGTGGTTTTCAGTGGTTGAGTTTGGGGGTAGTTCGTGACACAGAAATAGATAACTCATACAATATTCAATATCACTGTAGAAACCAAACTAGTTTTTTGGTAGCATTGCAGTAAAATTAATAATGTGTCATTTTCCAAGAACTTATCACTGTAATGGACAAAAATCCCTGTTTATAGACCAGCTTACAGACAAAATAAATTAACATGTAACATAGCAGTAATGTGATGTATGTGAATTATGACATATTTTAGCACTGACTTTTTAAATTTTCAAATAAAGGTTGTTTACCAACTCTGATGGTTAATTTTATGTGTCAACCTGACTAGGCTAAGGAATGCCCTGATAGCTGGTAAAACTTTATCTTTGGATGTGTTTGTGAGGGTGTTTCAGGAAGACATTGGCATTTGAATTGGTAGACTAGGTAAAGTTTGATACCTGCACCAATGTGGGTGGGAATCATCCAATCCACTGAGGGCCCAAATAGAACAAAAAGGTGAAGGAAGGGTGAATTCACTCTCTCTGCTTGAGAGGGGGCATCCATTTTCTCTTGCCCTCAGACACCAGCTCTCCTGGTTCTTGAGCTCTTGGACTCAGACTGAATTAAACCACTGACTTTCAGAGCTCTCCAGCTTACAGATGGGACTTCTTGGCTTCCATAATCACATGAGCCAATTTTCATAATCAATCTTCTCTCTCATCTTCTTTCTCTCTTTTTCTCTTTCTCTTTCTCAATAGATATAGATAGACAGGTAAATAGATAGATAGATAGATAAATAGAGATAGAGGTAGAGGTATAATCTATACCCGTATATCTTATCTCACATCTGTATCTGTTTCTCTGGAGAATACTAACATGCCTACCAATATGATGATAAAACTAAAGAGACAGGAGTGGACAGCAGATTCATTTAGAACAATTTAAAAAATACAGACCTTGGAATAATTAATTTGATGGGATGGTGGGACAGGGTATTCAAAAGAGTAGATTAAGAAGGATGCTCAAATTTTGATCCTAGGTTCTTGGAAAAATGGATTTTGAATACAGTTTTTATCTAATTATGATAAAACAAACATAAATAAGATGTAGAAATCAATAGGGTGGGGCTTATTTCTCTTTTATTTCCCAAATTGTGTCTGACTTCTATGGTTTCTCCCCTTTCTTATTTTTTAATCTCTAGAAACCTAGATTTTATGTATCATTTTATGGATTTAATAAATATGTCCTTTCCAATAACTTAGTCATTTCCAATATGCAGTACATCTGATGCCTGTGGGGGAAGTGACTATCTCAACTTTACAGACATTATGAGTTTACACATTAAGAAGAAATAACAGTTGATGATCTGATTTATGTGGTTAAAGACAGATTTAGCAGAGACTTTTAAATTTCTAATTAAAGACTGTTTATTTCTTATGCATATTTTAGCGTGTAGGATGAATAGTTTATTCATTGACTTCAACCTAGAAATTTGAAGGCCTCCTGAATTATGTTATAACTTATTTCTTTCTTGGAAATCACTACTTTTCTTCCAAGCTGTAAGAGAAGCTGAAGTCTTCAAGTAAATTAGAATTGAATTGCTATCTCCTAGCTCTTGTACAACATTCTCCACATCATGCAAATTTAGTCAACTAAGGGCCAGGTCCCAAACCCTAGAACCATCTACTTGGTAATGATTTTGAAGTAAAGAAAGCCCTGGCTGGGCCTATGTCTAGACATGGGTACACAACCAGCCTTGGCTATTTAAATGATTTCTGCCATCTTGATGGTCGTCTCAGTCAAATCAATTGTGCAATGATCTACTTTAGTTGGCAAGGCAATTTGTATTCTCAGCTCATCCAGACGTTAGGATAACATTATTGTTTTAATAGATGCTTTTATTGAGGTAAAATTCACATAACACAACAGTAACCATTTTAAAGTGTACAACTCAGCTACATTTAGTATGTTCACCATGTAGTATAACCACCACCTCTATCAATTTGCAGAATCTTTTCTTCATTACAAACAAACTATCCACCCTCTCCAGTCCTCATTCCCACCTCAAGGCCCTGACAATCATCACTATGTTTTCTGTTTTTAGGAATTTACCTACTCTAGATGTTTCATATGAATGAAATCATGCAATACACGGTCTTTTGTACCTGGCTTCTTTCACTTGTAATGTTGTCAGACTTCATCCATGTTGTAGCACATGTTAGTACTTCATTCTTAATCACAGATGAAAAATATTTCATTGTATAGATATACATTTTGTTTATCCATTCATTTGTCAATGGACTTTGATTTGTTTCTACATTTTGAATATCTTGATTAGAGCTACTGTGAGAATTTGTGTACAGTTATTTGTTTAAGTGTTTGTTTTCAATTCCCTGGAATGTCCCATAGGGTTTAAAAAAAGGGATTGGGGAAGAGGTAACTAGGAGTAACTAGAGTGTTTTGCTTGAGTGTACTTTCATATGATATCTAATTCACTTGTATTTTTATTTACTGTTTTCGGCCCTGCATTATCAGGATCTAGAGAGATACTGACACATAGCAGGTGGTCTGTCAAATATTCTTGGAATAAAGATTACTTGCTTTATTTTTCTGTCTTGTGCTGCTAATATAAAAGTCAATAACATTCTCCCTGGGACTTCTCTGGCAGTCCAGTGGTTAAGACTGTGCACTCCCATTGCAGCGGGGCACAGGTTCAATCCCAGGTCTAGGAACTAAGATCCCACGTGCTGCACAGTGCGGCCAAAACAAATAAAAAACACAAGAAAAATAACAAAATCTCATATTAAAAAACCCACATTTTCCCAAATAATTATTTTTCATTTTAAATGAGAAGATGTGATATGTCCAGAAAACTAATTTCCACAATTTGCTTAATCTCTTTTTTCCCTCTCTCTTTTATAACTCCACACACTTTATTAGATCACCTACCACTTACTACTTTATGATTTGAAGCTTGTTTTCCTCAAAAGTCACTGGTGTTATCTCTGAGGGATTCTCTTAACACTAAGTAAAGAAGGGCCTTGACAGGCTTGAGAGAGAGATTTCCATATTTCCTGCTATAGTTAGTGATTCCCCTTGTTATTAGACTGCTTTATATCTCTCTGTCAACTATGTGGCACATGTCCTGAATTATACAAGCAGGATTTCACAGCAACACATATAACAATAGAAAAATTATGACATGTTGTTCTCATTCTGAAACTGATTTGTTACTTACACTGGGCCCCATGGAAAAAAATCATTTGTATTTTTCCTCTTAGTTTTATATTTTCCTTGCATTCTTATGGCACTAAAAGACTTTTTTGGAAGGTAAGACTATTACTAAAGAAGAAAAGTAGCTATAATGTTTAAGTTCTCATAAAAATACTTCATTTCAAACTTGTCTGGCAATAAATAAATTCTTCCATAATAGTTAAAAACTGTGCTTGGTAATTCACTTGAGACATAGGAAAAAATTAATGATCTTTCTGCACATTGTACCCATGGGTCTATTCCTCAGTTTTTTCCCTCTGGTTCGAATGTGAAGTCTAAAATGTGAAAGGGAATGGGACTGAATCTTACGACTTACAGATTCAGAATCTGCCTAATTCAAAAAGAGTCATGTACCACAATGTTCACTGCAGCTCTATTTACAATAGCCAGGACATGGAAGCAACCTAAGTGTCCACTGACTGATGAATGGATAAGAAGATGTGGCACATATATACAATGGAATATTACTCAGCCATAAAAAGAAATGAAACTGAGTTATTTGTAGTGAGGTGGATGGACCTAGAGTCTGTCATACAGAGTTAAGTAAGTCAGAAAGAGAAATACAAATACCGTATGCTAACGCATATATATGGAATCTAAAAATAAAAAATGGTTCTGATGGACCTAGGGGCAGGACAGGAATAAAGATGCAGATGTAGAGAATGGACTTGAGGACATGGGGAGGGGGAAATGTAAGTTGGGACGAAGTGAGAGAATAGCATTGACATATATACACTACCAAATTTAAAATAGATAGCTAGTGGGAAGCAGCTGCAGAGTAAAGCCAGATTAGCTCTGTGCTTTGTGACCACCTAGAGGGGTGGGATAGGGAGGGTGGGAGGGACACTCAAGAGGAAGGGGATATGGAGATATATGTATACGTATAGCTGATTCACTCTGTTATACAGCAGAAACTAATGCAACAATGTAAAGCAATTATACTCCAATAAAGATGTTAAAAAAAATATTGAATGACTTTTCCAAGATCATCAGGTTTCTAAAGAACAGAAAAGGAAAAAAGAAGCTTAATATTTTCACTGCAAAGTGCAAAATTCTTTCAGAGATTCATTTGCAGCTTTAAGCCTCAATTATGTCTTAGAAAATGTGATAATTTTTGCCTTTCTATTTATACCAGCTTAAAATTTACAGAAAAATTGGGACAATAATACAAATGGTTCCCACATATCCATATATCCCCCCAAATAGTTTTCCTATTATTAATATTTACATTAGTATGGAAATTTGCTATAATTAATGAGCCAATATTGATACATTATTATTAGCTGAAATCCATATTTTATTCAGATTTTCTTACTTTTCACTTAATGTTTTTTTCTGTTCCATAATGCCATATTATATTTAGACTCTTGAGGCTCCTTTTGGTTGTAACACGTTCTCAGAATTCAGCATGACTTACTACTACTGCTGTTGACCTTGACCACCTAAGTGAAGTAGTATTTGTGAGATTTCTCCAGTGTAAACTTATTTATCCCCCTTTTCCATACTGTACTCTTTACTAAGAAGTCACTTAGAGCAGCTCACACTTAAGGAGTTGGGGGTTATGCTCCACCTCCGAAGTGTGGAATATCTCCATAAATTATTTGAAATTCTTCTGCATTGAGATCTGTCTCATCTCCCTTACATATTTGTTCATTTATTTACATCAGTGTGGACTCGCAGATATTTATTTTATACTTTGGGAAGTAATTCAATGTTACTTTATTTTGTTGCTCAATTTATTCCACATCTGGGCATTAGTCTTGATTTCTTTTAAAATCAAATTCAAATTTAATTTAATTTCAAAATCACTCTTTGCTGGTATATGGGCAATCAACTGGTTTTAATCATGTATTTTTGAATTTTGTTGTATTCCCCTATTAGTTCTAGGAGTGTTTTGTCCATTTCTTGGAATTTCCTACATAGATAATCATGTCACCTATGAATAAGTTATTTTTTTGTTTCTTCCTCTTAAGTCTATATATTTTATTTTCTCATCTTATTTCACTAGCAAGGACTTCCAGCACAGAACAGAAGTGATGAGAGAGGCTATCCTTACCTGGTTTCCAATCTTTGAAAGGATCTAATTTACCAACATTAAATAAGGTATTAGCTGTAGAACTTTTGTATATGTTCTTCGTCAAGTTGAGGAAGTTCTCCTCTATTCTTAGTTTACTGGAATTTGTTTTGTTTTCTTTTTTTGTTTAACCATGAATGAGTGCTGAATTTTGTCAATGTTTTTGATGTGTCCATGTCAATTGACAGGACCATCTGATTGTTCTTCTTTAGCCTGTTGATGTAGTTAATTGCATTTATTGATTTCCAAATGTTGAAACAACTTCACATACCTGGAATAAAGCTGACTTGGTCATAGCATATAATTATCTTTTATATATTCTTGGATTCTAGTTGCTAACATTGTGGGGGGACTTCTGCATCTGTTCATGAGAGATATTGGCCTGCTCCATAGTTTTCCTTTCTTGTAATATCTTTATCTTGTCTTTATATGAATATAATAGGGGCCTCATACAAAGAATTCAAGTGTCCCCCCCAATTTAATTTTCTGGAACAAAGTATGGAGAACATTTTCCTTAAATGTTGGGTATAATTTACTAATGAAATCATAGAGGAGTCTGATGCTTTTTTTGTTGAAGGTTATTATTACTGACTTAATTTCATTAATATATGTAGGCTTTTTCAGATAGTCTGTATCCCACTGTATGAATTTTGGTAGTTTGTGTCTTAAGTTATCACACTTGTGGACATAGAGTTGTTTGTAGTATTCTTTTCTTTTAATGTCTATTCGATGAGTAGTGATGAGCCCCTATTTTGCTTCTGATATAGGCAATTAGTGTCTCCTCTTTTCTCCTCCCTCCAGTTACCCTTAGTAGAATTTATAAATTTTATTGATCTTTTCAAAGAAACAGCTTTGATTATGTTGATTTCCTCTATTGTTTACCTACTTTCACTTTTATTGGTTTATGTTCTATTTTTCAATTTCTTACATTTGCTTTAAACTTAAATTGCTTTTTGTATGATTTGTTTTATGCTTTGCTCTTGAATTTTATTTTATTTATTAACTTATTTTTATTTTTTAATTTTTTATTTTTTTTATACAGCAGGTTCTTATTAGTTATCCACTTTGTACACATTAGTGTATATATGTCAATCCCAATCTCCCAATTCATCACACCACCACCACCACCACCACCACCACCACCACCACCACCACCACCACCACCACCACCACCACCACCACCACCACCACCACCACCACCACCACCACCACCACCACCACCACCACCACCACCACCACCACCACCACCACCACCACTTTCCCTCGTTGGTGTCCATACATCTGTTCTCCACATCTGTGTCTCAATTTCTGCCCTGCAAATTGGTTCATCTGTAATTTTTCTACGTTCCACATACATGCGTTAATATACGATATTTTTCTCTTTCTGACTTACTTCACACTGTATGACAGTCTCTAGTTCACCCACATCTCTGCAAATAACCCAATTTCATTCCTTTTTATGGCTCAGTCATATTCCATTGTTTATATGTACCATATATTCTTTATCCATTCGTCTGTCAATGGGCATTTAGGTTGCTTCCATGACCTGGCTATTGTAAATAGTGCTGCAATAAACATTGGGGTGCATGTGACTTTTTGAATTATGGTTTTCTCTGGGTATATGCCCAGTAGTGGGATTGCTGGGTCATATGGTAATTCTATTTTTAGTTTTTTAAGGATGATTTGTTTGCAAATATTTTCTCCCATTCTGAGGGTTGTCTTTTTGTCTTGTTTATGGTTTCCTTTGCTGTGAAAAAGCTTTTAAGTTTCATTAGGCCCCATTTCTTTATTTTTGTTTTTATTTCCATTACACTAGGAGGTGGATCAAAAAAGATCTTGCTGTGATTTATGTCAAAGAGTGTTCTTCCTATGTTTTCCTCAAAGAGTTTATAGTGACCAGTCTTACATTTAGGTCTCTAATCCATTTTGACTTTATTTTTATGTATGGTGTTCTAATTTCATTCTTATACTTGCAGCTGTTCAGTTTTCCCAGCACCATTTATTGAAGAGACTGTCTTTTCTCCATTGTATATCCTTGCCTCCTTCGTCATAGATTAGTTGACCATATGTGCGTGGGTTTATCTCTGGGCTTTATATCCTGTTCCACTAATCTATATTTCTGTTTTTGTTCCAGTACCATATTGTCTTGATTACTGTAGCTTTGTAGTATAGTCTGAAGTAAGTGAACCTAATTCCTCCAGCTCCATTTGTTTCCCTCAAGACTGGTTTGGCTATTCAGGGTCTTCTGTGTCTCCATACAAATTTTAAGACTTTTTGTTCTAGTTCTGTAAAAAATGTCATTGTTAACTTGATAGGGATTGCACTGAATCTGTAGATTGCTTTGGGTAGTATAGTCATTTTCACAATATTGATTCTTTCAATCCAAGAACATGGTATTCTCTCCATCTGTTTGTATCATCTTCAATTTCTTTCATCAGTGTATTATAGTTTTCTGCATACAGGCATTTTGTCTCCCCAGGTAGGTTTTTGTGTGTGTGTGTGTGTGTGTGGTACACGGGCCTCTCACTGTTGTGGCCTCTCCCATTGCGGAGTGCAGACTCAGCGGCCATGGCTCATGAGCCTAGCCGCTCCATGGCATGTGGGATCTTCCCGGACCAGGGCACAAACCCGTGTCCCCTACATCGGCAGGTGGACT
>NC_041220.1:105133761-105134610 GCF_002837175.3 Physeter macrocephalus
AATCCCACTTGATCATGGTGTATGATCCTTTTAATGTGTTGTTGGATTCTGTTTGCTAGTATCTTGCTGAGGATTTCTGCATCTATATTCAACAGTGATATTGGTCTGTAATTTTCTTTTTTTGTAGTATGTTTGTCTGGTTTTGGTATCAGGGTGATGGTAGCCTCATAGAATGAGTTTGGGAGGATTCCTTCCTCTGAAATTTTTTGGAACTGTTTGAGAAGGATGGGTGTTAGCTCTTCTCTAAATGTTTGATAGAATTCACATGTGAAGCCATCCGGTGCTGGACTTTTGTTTGTTGGAAGATTTTTAATCACAGTTTCAATTTCATTACTTGTGATTTGTCTGTTCATTATTTTCTACTTCTTCCTGGTTCAGTCTTGGAAGGTTATACCTTTCGAAGAATTTGTCCATTTCTTCCAAGTTGCCCATTTTATTGGCATAGAGTTGCTTGTAGTAGCCTCTTAGGATGCTTTGTATTTCTGTGGTGTCTGTTGTAACTGCTCCTTTTTCATTTCTGAATTTATTGATTTGAGTCCTCTCCCTCTTTTTCTTGATGAGTCTGGCTAATGGTTTATCATTTGGTTTATCTTCTCAAAGAACCAGCTTTTACCTCTTGTTCTTTGCTATTGTTTTCTTTGTTTCTATTTCATTTATTTCTGCTCTGATCTTTATGATTTCTTTCCTTCTGCTAACTTTGGGTTTTGTTTGTTCTTCTTTCTCTAGTTCCGTTACATGTAAGGTTAGATTGTTTATTTGAGATTTTTCTTGTTTCTTGAGGTAGGCTTGTATTGCTATAAACTTCCCTCTTAGAACTGCTTTTGCTGCATCCCATAGGTTTTGGATCAT
>NC_041220.1:105134646-105157702 GCF_002837175.3 Physeter macrocephalus
GTTGCTTATTTGAGATTTTTCCTGTTTCTTGAGGTAGGCTTGTATTGCTATAAACTTCCCTCTTAGAACTGCTTTTGCTGCATTCCATAGGTTTTGGATCGTCATGTTTTCAGTGTCATTTGTCTCTAGGTATTTTTTGATTTCCTCTTTGATTTCTTCAGTGATCTCTTGGATATTTAGTAATGTATTGTTTAGCCTCCATGTGTTTTTGTTTTTACATTTTTTTTCCCTGTAATTGATTTCTAATCTCATAGCATTGTGGTTAGAAAAGATGCTTGATATGATTTCAATTTTCTTAAAAATTTACTGAGGTTTGATTTGTGACCCAAGATGTGATCTACCCTGGAGAATATTCCTTGCACACTTGAGAAGAAAGTGTATGGAATGTCCTATAAATATCAATTAAATCTATCTGGTCAGTTGTGTCGTTTAAAGCTTGTGTTTCCTTATTAATTTTCTGTCTGGATGATCTGTCCACTGGTGTAAGTGAGGTGTTAAAGTTCCTATTACTGTGTTACCGTCGATGTCCTCTTTTATAGCTATTAGCAAATGCCTTATGAATTGAGGTACTCCTCTGCTGGGTGCCTATATATTTATAATTGTTATATCTTCTTCTTGGATTGATCCCTTGATCATTATGTAGTGTCCTTGCTTGTCTCTTGTAACATTCTTAATTTTAAATTCTATTTTATGTGATATGAGTATTGCTACTCCAGCTTTCTTTTGACTTCCATTTGCATGAAATATCTTTTTCCATCGCATCACTTTTAGTCTGTCTGTGTCCCTAGGTCAGAAGGGGTCTCTTGTAGACAGCGTATATATGGGTTTTGTTTTGGTACCCATTCAGCAAGCCTGTGTCTTTTGGTGGAGCACTTAATCCATTCATGTTTAAGGTAATTATCGATATGTATGTTCCTATCCCCATTTTCTTAATTGTTTTGGGTTTGTTTTTCTAGGTCCTTTTCTTCTCTTGTGTTTCCCACTTAGAGAAGTTCCTTTAGCATTTGTTTTAGAGCTAGTTTGGTGGTGCTGAATTCTCTTAGCTTTTGCTTGTCTGTAAAGCTTTTGATTTCTCTATCAAATCTGAGTGAGATCCTTGCCAGGTAGAGTAACCTTGGTTGTAGGTTCTTCCCTTTCATCACTTTAAGTATATCATGCCACTCCCTTCTGGTTTGTAGAGTTTCTGCTGAGAATCAGCTGCTAACCTTATGGGAGTTCCCTTGTATGTTATTTGTCATTTTTCCCTTGCTGCTTTCAATCATTTTCCTTTGTCTTTATTTTTTGCCTATTTGATTACTATGTGTTTCGGTGTGTTTCTCCTTGGGTCTAGCCAGTATGCACTCTCTGCACTTCCTGGACTTGGGTGGCTATTTCCTTTCCCATGTTAGGCAAGTTTTCGACTATAATCTGTTCCAGTATTTTCTCAGGTCCCTTCTCTCTCTCTTCTTTTGGGACCTCTATAATGCGAATGTTGTTGTGTTTAATGTTGTCCCAGAGGTCTCTTAGGCTGTCTCATTTCTTTTGATTCATTTTTCTTTATTCTGTTCTGCAGCAGTGAATTCCACCATTGTGTCTTCCAAGTCACTTATCCGTTCTTCTGCCTCAGTTATTCTGCTATTGATTCCTTCTAGTGTATTTTTCATTTCAGTTATTGTATTGTTCATCTCTGTTTGTCTGTTCTTTAATTCTTCAAGGTCTTTGTTAAATATTTCTTGCATCTTTTCAATCTTTGCCTCCATTCTTTTTCCGAGGTTCTGGATCACCTTCACTATCATTAGTCTGAATTCTTTTTCTGGAAGGTTGCGTATCTCCACTTCATTTAGTTGTTTTTCTGGGGTTTTATCTTGTTTCTTCTTCTGGTACATAGCACCCTGCCTTTTCATCTTGTCTATCTTTCTGTGAATGTGGTTTTCCTCCCACAGACTGCAGGACTGTAGTTCTTCTTGCCTCTGCTGTCTGCCCTCTGGTAGATGAGGCTATCTAAGAGGCTTGTGCAAGTTTCCTGATGGGAGGGACTGGTGATGGGTAGAGCTGGTTGTTGCTCTGGTGGGGAGAGCTCAGTAAAACTTTAATTCACTTGTCTGCTGATGGGTGCGGCTGGGGTCCCTCCCAGTTGGTTGTTTGGCCTGAGGTGACCCAACACTGGAGCCTACCTGGGCTCTTTGGTAGGGCTAATGGCTGACTCTGAGAGGGCTCATGCCAAGGAGTACTTCCCAGAACTTCTGCTGCCAGTGTCATTGTCCTCATGGTGAGACACAGCCACGCCCTGCCTCTGCAGGAGACCCTCCAACACTAGCAGGTAGGTCTGGTTCAGTCTCCTATGGTGTCACTGCTCCTTCCCCTGGGTCCCGATGCACACACTACTTTGTGTGTGCCTTCCAAGAGTAGAGTCTCTTTTTCCCCCAGTCTTGTCGAAGTCCTATAATCAAATCCCACTAGCCTTCGAAGTCTGATTCTCTAGGAATTCTTCCTCCCATTGCCAGACCCCCGGGTTGGGAAGGCTGACTTGGGTCTCAGAACCTTCACTCCAGTGGGTGGACTTCTGTGGTATAAGTGTTCTCCAGTTTGTGAGTCACCCACCCAGCAGTTATGGGATTTGATTTGACTGTGATTGCGCCCCTCCTACCATCTCATTGTGGATTCTCCCTTGTCTTTGGATGTGGGGTATCTGTTTTGGTGAGTTCCAGCATCTTCCTGTTGATGATTGTTCTGCAGTTAGTCGTGATTCCGGTACTCTCGCAAGAGGGAGTGAGAGCACGTCCTTCTACTCCACCATCTTGCCCCAGCAGTGTATGATTTTGTTTTTAAATTTCAATTGTGAAGAAATGATATGTGGCATCCTCAGACTTGATTAGATTGCAAATCAATGTTTAGTACTCAACTAAAATACTCTGTCCTGTAATCAGTGAGGACCACAACCCAAGTGATCAAAACCTCTATAAATTTCTAGAGAATATGTTACTTATTGTTTCTTGTACATAGATTACATATCAAATTTGACTGCAGTTTTCTGAAAATGTGTAGTGTCTCTTCTACAAGATTGATCATTTCTTGACTACAAGAAATTTGGTACCAACAGTTGCTGTTTCAGCCACACCCAACATTGTGTTTAAAATACAGAAGATACTCAATATATATTTAATCAGTGATTCTGGGTTATGTACTGTGGTGACCTCAATGTATAGTAAATCAAACAGTGATCTTTTCAAAGTAGAAGTAGTCTGTTTGGTCAGAGTCATAGGAAACCTCTAATAGGGTGACAGAGACACCACTCATTTACCCCAGTCAGGGAGCAATAATTATTTTGATGTGTAACCAGGAGGTTGTTATGTTTCTTCTCCCAAGGTAAGACCCACCCTTATCTGGTTATGTGGAGTGAATGTGGATTCAAAGTTCACATCTGTTTCCTTTGAGGATAAAAGAGACAAACAGAACAAAACAAAACAAAAAGCAAAAAACTCAGAAAAGGGAAAACTGGGCCACACACAAAATCAGTGGCTTTGGAGGCCAGCATAACCTGTTATTTTTGTTTTTGTTTTTGTTTTGTTTTTAATTAGCACTCTCCTACCTGAACAGAAAAATAAGATTAAGTGAATTATTGATAATATCCACATTTGGGAGTAGATAACTGATCTGCATTCACTCAAGGCATTGCCTATTCTAAGTGGAAAACAGCACTTATTTACATTAAATTTTTATTTAGTCTCTATTGTTTTTCTTTGTTTTTTTCTGAAAGGAACTAAAATAATGCAGTAATACAACTTTGCTTTCCTTGTAAATATGTGAGATTAACACAAGAGGATGTGGCTCATCGGACTGGGCTTATCAAGATATCATGATAAGTCATGCAATTGGTAAGCCAGAGTTCATGAAATCTTTCATTCAATAATCAGTAATTTTGAAGTATTTATTCTGTGCCAGTCACGGGGTATGTGTTTTACATTGGTTATACTGTTTAGCAAACAAACAAACAAACATAATGTAATGAAAGGAAAGTTCTCCAAAGTAAAGGATGCTAGAACATGGTAGTCAAATTGTACTCATCCTTTTAACCCCAAAGTTTATCCTTATTGAGTTCTGGGTATTACAATTTTTTGTTCTTGTGCTATATTCAAGGACTATTAGATGGATTGAGCGTCTGCTCAGGCATACTTGGTAAATATTTCTTTCATGAAGAAACACATGAAAGAAGTGAATTTCAGGGATGTTACAGTATACTAAAATTATAAATACGATTAAGTAAGAATCTCTACTGTAAAGAAACACTAGTCTATTGCTGCAATTCTCATGTAATCAGGCATGTACTATCATAGAGATTAGCATAAAGACTGAGGGAACCCAGAAGAGATAACCATTAAGTAAGCTTAGAGGTAGTGAGATACAGTTATGAAGAAAAGTTGATACATGAATTGGGCCTTAAAGATGAATAAGAGTTCACCAAATGGAAACTAGGTTATGATATTCTCAGCATATGAATTAGAATGTGCAAAGACATTGAGGTAAGATAGAGTTCAGTGCACACAGGGACCAGTCAATATTCCTGTGCAAATAGACAATATGATCAATATATATCTGAGACTGTCAAGAAATATAATTGAAAAAATACACTATGAAAGTTTGTTTTTTGGAGCAGTGTACAGTACCTGGCATGTAACAGGTGGTTAATAAATAATTTGCAAATGAATCTACTATATTTTCATGTAATGCAACCCAGTAGAGAGTTTAATTAAAGCTCTGAATCCTGCAAAGATCACATTAGTTCCTGATAACAGGAAAAGACAAGCACAATAGGAAAAGACAAGACAAGACAAGAGGAAGGCCTGGGAGTGAGTATGGGAACAAGGTACTAAACTGAAGAAGTATGTCACAGGCCAAACCATGAGGATTGTCTTTTATTAAGGGGAAGGAGAATGGTGGAATCACACACAGTCCAGAGTACTATTTTCAAAGGATAAAATTAGCAGGAGGTCTGTGTCTGAAGCAGATATATACTGATTTCTAACTATACTACAAAGCTACAGTAATCAAAATGTACGGTGCTGGCACATTAACAGACACATAGATCAATGGTGCAGAATAGAAAGCCCAGAAATAAATCACACACTTATGGTCAATTAATCTACAACAAAGGAGGCAAGAATATACGATGAGGAAAACACAGTCTCTTCAGTAAGTGGTACTGGAAAACTGAGCAGCTACATGTAAAAGAATTAAATTAGAACATTCTCCCACACCATATACAAAAATAAACTCAAAGTGGATTGAAGACCTAAAGGTAAGACCAGAAACCATAAAACTCCTAGAAGAAAACATAGGCAGAACACTTTTTGACATAAATCATAACAATTATTTTGGATCTGTCTCCTAAGGCAAAGGAAATAAAAACAAAAATAAACAAATGGAACCTAAGTAAACTTAAAAGCTTTGGCACAGCAAAGGAAACCACTGACAAAATGAAAAGAAAACCTACAGAATGGGAGAAAATATTTGTGAATGATATGACTGATAAGAGGTTAATATCTAAATATATTTTAAAATATATTCACATATGTAACATAAACAGCTCATATAATTCAATATCAAAAAAAACCAAACAACCTGATTAAAAAATGGGTAGAAGACCTGAATAGACATTTTTCTAAAGAAGACATACAGATGACTAACAGGCATAGGAAAAGATGCTCATCATTAATCTTCAGAGAAACACAAATCAAAACAACAATGAGATATCACCTCTCACCTGTCAGAATTACTATTATCAATAAGACCACAAATAACACATGTGGATCTGGAGACAAAGGAACCCTGTTGGTGGGAATGTAAATTTGTGCAGCCACTGTGGAAAACAGTGTGGAGGTTCCTAAAAAACTAAAAATAGAACTACCATATGATTCAGAAATTCCACTTCTGGGTGTATATTGGAATACAATGAACACATTAATTGGAAAAGACACATGCACCCCAATGTTCACAGCAGCATTATTTACAGTAGTCTAGATATGGAAGCAACCTAAGTGTCCATCAACAGATGAATGGATAAAGATGTGACATGTGTATATATATAAACACTGTACTACTACTCAGCCATCAAAAAATGAAATTTTGCCATTTGCAAGAACACGGATGGAGGGAATTATGCTTAGTGAAACAAGTCAGACAGAGAAAGACAAATACTGTATGTTAACACATATATGGAATCTAAAAAATAGATGAAGGAATGAATATAACAAAACAGAAACTGACTCACAGATATAGAGAGCAAACTAGTGGTTATCAGTGGGGAAAGGGAAGGGAGGAGGGGCAAGATAGGGGTAGGGGATTAAGAGGTACAAACTACTATGTATAAAATATATAAACTACAAGAATATATTATACACCCCAGGGAATACAGACACTATTTCATAACTTTAAATGGAGTATAAGCTAAAAAAATTTGAATCATTATGTTGTATACCTGAAACTAATATAATTTGTAAATAAACTGTACCTCAGTAAACAAAAATGATGATTATTAAAACCAAATGTATCCCCAAGTGTGTGCAAATAAAACCAAGGACTTCAGAGAAATCACAAATATTCACTGAGTGATTTTACAAATAACTTATTTTTTTTACTTAGTCCCGCTTCTAGTTAAGTAAGAGCTAAATTGGAAAATTTGCTTAGTCTTTCTATTTGGCTTTCTCTTTATAATTAAAATTTGATTTTGAAAATCACTGCCTCTGGTTGCTCTCACTTGATAGCAGTTATAAACATCAGCAGTCTTCACACTGCAAAGATGTCCTGTCTCCTGCAGAGGGGTTTTCCCATATTTTAGAAGATCAAACATTTCCACATCAGTTCTTGCAATCATGCTCATTTGAGTCCTCATTTTCTCTCAGTGTTTGAGGAATTCCATTAATATAATATACAAGGTGGTGTAGAATATGGAACTGAGTTGGGATCAGGGGTTAAAACACATAATGATTGATCTTTTGTTTTTCCTGTTGTCGGATTTTTTTCCTGAAACCCCTAGATATCAAGGCATAGAAGCCAGATGTCCTGATAAGCATATGTACTTTATACCATATGGTAAGCAAGGACTTCAGAGTGTCTCTACTCACTATGCCTTCCCTGAGACACCTAGTAAACACTGCAAACCCTTGCCAGGCCAAGTACTCCACTGGACAGGCAGGATACAGATGAAAGACACAGCCCTGCCCTTAAGGAACTAATGGGCTGATGAGAAACAAGTTACATTAGTGAATGATAGGAACTGTGAAAGAAGTAGAAGCGCAGAAGATGGACAATCACGTACCTGAGGACCTCTGACCTTCTTAACAATTACTGAATAATATCAAATCAACAGAAATCTGCACCTAGAGATTTCTTCACGTGAAAAGGCAATTCTTTCTGACCATTAATTCAGGAGGGAAAAGAAAGATTTACTTCAGTTGCTAAATGGTAAGATAGAACAGATACATTACATGTATTAATATATTATGAATATACATATATATTTATATTAATGTAACAACTTATGTCTTCATTCTGACTTTGGTCCCATATAAAAGAAGGTCAGGGCACTCTTCCCATTTACCCTCTGTTAAAAGTTTTCAAAAGTGACCTGCCGAAAGGTGGGCTATTGAATGGAACAGCTCAGTTGTTTAGAATTTATAAATGTATTGAAATAAACTTCAAGCTTTTGTCGTAGCAAACTACAGATATAGAAACTTAGAATTGTAAAGAGTAGAAATGTGGCACTCAGAGAGTTTTTTCAGGTTATCTGAGGCAATTTTAAAAAATTATTTTAAAGAAGTGGAAACTACCTCATAACAGCACTGATAATGGGCCCAAGAACTTGAGAAACAGAATAGGCTTAGATCCAGTCTTGGGGTACATGGCAGGGGTGAGAGTATTCTCCGTCACATTTGCTATTTTCTTTCAAGTGGAAGGGCTCCATTAGCATAAAACATCTGTCCCCTCTTTGACTCCACCCTCCTTCCTTGGGAGATGGATTGCTTGTCTGCTGGGTGCATGCAGAAGCGAGAACAAGGCATATATAGAAAAGATGTCCTTCTTTTTCTCTGGAGCTGGCCTGCCTGTGTAGAGCATGAGTGGTGACAGCCCTTGGCTGTACAGTGAGTTCATTAGAGACCCCAGCCACTGTGGAAATGGACTTCACAGCTCCATTGTTGCCTAGATGGGAATGGGAAGTCTATACCCAAAGTTAAGCATCAGGTAGCCCATTTCACCAATGCTGTCTTTATTAGTAATAACAGTAACATTTTGATCTATGAACAGGGGTGTGCTGGTAAATGTCCTACAACTAACTATACAAGGGAAAAAAAAAAAAATCCCAGATCTGTAGCATCTGCAAAGTTCTGTGCTATACATAACCACACCTGGGCTTATTTCAAGCTACTACACTAAACATAGTTGAATGAGGAATTGGGAAGACATGGAAATAATTGACTCATAAACCTGCACAAGATGGATTCTGCTCAGAACTCTCTACTATTAACTTTATTATTTTACCTTATTTCTCAGTGGGTTCAGACCCTGGTTATACAAGTAACATCTATTTAACAACCACCCTCAAACACCAATTTTCAGGTTTCCTGATTTCCAGTTGAATGTGTTTTATACTACATCACCATGTCATTTGTAAACTAGAGTTTCACTACTCATTACACAACCAAATACATGTGGAATTTATATATATATGTATATAAATGTGTGTGTACTGAGAATATTTATATGTATATATGTATGTATGTAGTGTGAGGGTTATAGTAGTATTTGTACAGGTATATACATTATCAAAACTTATGGAAAATTTAAAATAAGTGAATTTGATTTTATGTAAATTTTACCTCAATAAAGTTAATTTTTAAAAAGTCAACTTATTCACTTGTAACAAACATAATAAAAATATTAGTAGTAGTTTATATCAGACACAGAAAACCAATGAGATGATAGTAGTGAATTGTTTTACTTACAAATCTTCACCCTTGTTAATTCCAGATTTTTGCTCTGTGACTTGCTGTTTCTTCAATGATGTCAAGTACCTATTTAAATTTAAAATAAAGAAAATAAATGAAAAAAATCATAGTTCATTGCCATAAAATTGCTATCAAAACATAAACCAAACAGCCAGATTTTGTCTTATCTATAAGCAGCAATCTTCTTTGAGCTATAACCTACTCCTCTGATTCCTGAACTGGTATGTTTTAATGGGACAAAATTATAAGCAGCTTGTCCTTAGCAGCAAATGTTAAACAGATGAAAGTTGCATTAGGCTTATAATTAAGATATTACTTTGACATTGAATGCTCTTAGTGGACTGGATATCAATTAACTTCTTGAACTTCTGGAACTTTAATTGATCATCTCACTTTGCTATTTTAAGTAGGAGTTTTAAAATACTTTTCCCCAGAGTTATGGCTTCTGTTTATCTTTTTCCCTTGGGCTACAGTGCAAAATTAAGATATCAGGTATATCTCCATTGCTCAAATTATAGAAATTATATGCATTTGGCTTCTAAATACACACACGGACACATACACACACTCGCACATTTCAGGTTTTCAGCCTAACACACAGTATGTTATAAGATACTTTTATATAATTTAAAATATTGATATAGACCTTTCACTGATTATCACCTGATATTAAATTATATTTTAATGACATAAATGTAAGCTCCAGAAATAAACACATAATAGACACATTTATTCATGCACAGGCACATGTGATTTAAGAAAGTAATGTAAGTGATATTTTCAGCATCTACATGCAAAAGGATGTGACTAGTTTCTTAATTGCCCTATAAGGGGCTTTGCATTCCTACCAGCAGGGGAGCCATCGCTGAAAACATTTCTGAAGCTGTTCTTGAAAATTGCCTTTGGTGCTAACTCTTCCCTGTACTAACCAGTGTTGACTCTTGGCAAAGTCTTGGTCATTGACTTAATATCTCGAAACTGCCAAAGGCATATGGAACCAAGACTAATGAAGATGGCTGGTGGAGGAGGTGAGGACACAGCTTGGAATCAATAACTCAATGTGACCATGACATAATGAGGCTGCATTTTTCTCTGTATCTTCTAACCTGTGTCTTAAGCCAGACCAGACTCAAATGCAGAGTTCACAACATGCTTTGAACAAATGTGTATGAAATCTATTCTTAACTGCTTACTTGAGCTACACAAAATAATATATAAATATTGGCAGCACATTCATTCTTCTTTTTATTCCTCTCCTGGCAAGTCCCTATTTGACACCAATGGAACGTGATAATTCCCTCACCTTGGAAAAATGTAGTCTAAACTTCCTATAATACTTTCATGGAACTGCAGGTTTAAGACTTCAACTTATCTGTGAAGTGGGCACATAATTCTTAGGTCATGAGTGTTTTGTGAAGATTAAACAATAATGCATGTAAAGTCTATTACGGCATCTGGGCAAAATAGGTGTACAAGAAATGTTAATTATCTTTTTCTCACTCTTTGCTTCTCTTCCCAACTAATAAAATATTCAGGATATTCTAACTTGTTAAATTACGCTGTTAATCCAGCAAATCATAAATGCTATAAAATCCACCCCACACCCCCCAAAAAAAATTGCAGCCAATTTCAACCCAGCAAAGCAGAAATGCCATGAGTTTTAGGGATATTCATATACCACACATGTCACTCTTTTGTTCCAGTACAGGAAACTCTTTGGTCTTGTGTGATGAATTCCAAAAAAACATCTCAACTTGAAGCAAAACATCTTTCTATTGAAGTACAATTGACATAAAACATTATATTAGTTTCAGATGTACAATGTAGTGATTCGACATTGGTGTACATTTCCAAATGACCACCGCATAAGTCTAGCTGCCACCTGTCACCATACACGGTTAGTACAATATTATTGACTACGTTTCCATACTGTACTTGACATTTCCATGACTTTTTAATTTTATAACTGCAAGTTTGTACTTCTTGATCCCTTTCACCCATTCCCTCCCCCAACAACCTCACTCCTCTCTGGCAACTACCAATCTATTCTCTGTATCTGTGAGTCTGGGTTTTGTCTTGCTTTGTTTTGTTTTTTTAGATTGCACATGTAAGTGAGACAAAGAAAGACAAACACGGCATGATTTCACTTTATGCAGCAAACGATTTTTGTCACATTTTCATCATTTTGCAATTTCTGTAGGTGATGATAAAACACTGAAGAGGATGGGGCAATTTAGACAAACACATTTACGCAGACATATTTTGGATTGATTGCTTGCAAGGAGATAGTATCTGTTTTCTTTTTCCTTTTCTAATTTTGGAAAAAAACAAAAAACACTGGAATGGAAATATATGCAAAAGCTTTTCAAATAGTATTTATTTTTGGCTCCCGGAGAGCTTAGCTGTGAAGGAAGGTGCTGAAATGTTGATGATGCTGAGTTTGAAATGAACATGTGCCTGAGCCAAGGTTACAGCCCTGAGGAGCCCCCTGCTTCAGCAGTCCCCCACGTAGAGGCAACGTGGGTTCACTCCACAGTGCGAAGTTGCTACACACTGTGAGCACAAAGGCGGAATGACAGCATTTGGATGAACCTGCCAGTCTAATCTGCATTTTCTTGCACAGGACCCATAATAGCCGTGGAAAAATTCTCCAATCAGACCATTTTACAGATAACAGATGACACCCCTCCTCTGGAGATGCAGCTCTCTTGAATGAATCATTTAATTATATAGTGTTCCTTTCTTCTTCTTTTTTTTTTTTTTAAGTGGGAGGTGTGGTTTTGAGGTGTCTTTTGAAGAAAGTGGACTTGAACCTGTCATTAACTAGAAAACATTCAGAGAATTCCTTGGCAAATGCAATGGTTTTACACTATGATTTGAATTTCCAGGGAGAGCTTAAAATGGCCTCATTAGGCTCCTGCAAAGGAGACCTCTCCCATTTATTTTTAATTTTGTATCCTTGTTCTTAGGTGTGATAGGAGTGCCTGCTGTGTCCAGCTGCCACATCTCTCCTACCTTTTTGGTGGAAAAGTCTATCCCATTACCTTAGTTGACATTGTACATTATGGTTCCTAGAATTATTTCTGAGACAGTTGAAAAGTTTGCTGGGGGTGAAATGTGGGAGGGAGAGATGGGTTAAGAGCCAACTGCAGCACAATTCCTCAGAGATAATACAGTGGTGCCTTAGCAAAACTCTTGATGAACATTTGGTATGGAAAGAGCGTCTTCAGGCTAAGACCCAGATGGTCTGGGCTTAAGGTAAGGAAAACTTAATTGCTTTGCATAAAAACATAGGTGTTCTATAGGCAGAACAGGAAGGAAGAGGGTAAAGATTCTCAGAAGTAAAGAGGTGCAAAAATTTGTGATAGAAAGAAATGACCACGTTTAAGATAAGAGGCAGGGGCTCTGGAAGATAAGGCATCCAAGAGATCGATCTTTGGGCTGACTTTAAAGTTACTTAATAATTATTACAACAATGTTCATTGAAGCACTATTTACAATAGCCAGGACAAGGAAGCAACTTAAGTGTCCATCAACAGATGAATGGATAAAGAAGATGTGGCACATATATACAATGGAATATTACTCAGCCATAAAAAGAAATGAAATTGAGTTATTTGTAGCGAGGTGGATGGACCTAGAGACTGTCATACAGAGTGAAGTAAGTCAGAAAGAAAAAAAATAAATACTGTATGCTAACATATATATATGGAATCTAAAAAAAAAAAAAGGGTTCTGATGAACCTACAGGCAGGACAGGAATAAAGACACAGATGTAGAGAATGGACTTGAGGACTCAGGGAGGGGGAAGGGGGTAAGCTGGGATGAAGTGAGAGAGTAGCAATGACATATATACACTACCAAATGTAAATAGATAGCTAGTGGGAAGCAGCTGCATAGCACAGGGAGATCAGCTTGGTGCTTTGTGACCACCTATAGGGGTGAGATAGGGAGGGTGGGAGGGAGACGCAAGAGGGAGGGGATATGGGGATATATGTATAGCTGATTCACTTTGTTATACAGCAGAAGCTAATACAACATTATAAAGCAATCATACTCCAGTAAAAATGTTAAAAAAAATTATTACAAATTACTTGTTGATTGGCTCTTTACTATTTCTTTGTTGGCATGAACCTCCAAATTCAGTTAATTTCTGCTTGGAAAAATGACCATGTCAGAGCAGTGCCTTGAGGAAATAAAGACCAAGGGTTTTTGTTTGTTTGTTTTGTTCTCATTATTATTTGGTACAGAAAAGGGAACAACTAAATGAAATAAGATAGGAGATTTGAGTGGAAACAGAATATTAGATTAATAAGGGATTATGAGAAATGCAAGCTCCTGGAAGAATGTCCCAAAACACTGGGAAGTGGATGAATAACCCAGGTTCTCCATAATTTGTATATGAACATTTAATTCATTTTTATTTAGATGTCATCATTCAGCATAAACCCAAAGTCTTAAAGGCTTGGGGACTGCTTGGATAGCAATCTCAATATTTTCACTCTGGATTTTTAGAGATATTTTGTTTAATTAGCTGTAAGTAATTTCTTTGCATGTAGGCATGGATCTTCAGCATCTACACATAAAAATCTAAACTCCTAAGGATTGTATATGTGACTTGTGGGTCCAAACTACTTCTCACCCACATTTCTTGCCTTTCCCTATAAGACTTCTCAACAAACCTGTTTGCAGAAGAAAAATTTTCCCAAATTTAACCTGGAATAGAAACGATTTACAGGAGTGGGTCATGACACCATCTCTCTAGAAGAGAAAGAACACATGCTGGAGAAGAGAAATAATCTAGAGTGGTAGAGTTCATAGAACCCTCCTTCTCAGGAGCAATTTGTATTCCTGGCAAAATGCTAAGTGATATTTTGCTGAACTCAAACAGGATTAATTCTTATTCTGGGAACTTCACCCTCCCAGTTGAAGGTCAGCTAATTGTCAAAGAATCCAATGGCCTTTAAGGAGATTTTCTTTTCTTTCTGTATCTAACATGATTATCTGCAATTAATAGATAATCCAACAAGTTTACTTATTCTTTCTCTTGTTCTACAAAATACCTACGAAGAGTAAACCCTTGAATTGGCCCATTCGGCCTTTTTTAAAAGTATCTCATGCAAGACTGTAATAAAACTTTGACTCATACTTACAACTGAGCTGTCTGAAGTTTTCTTTAATACACATGGTAAAATATTTTGGTTGCTTCAAAGCAGCCAAATACAGATTTGAGACCTAAATAGTACAGGCAACCAAGAGGCTAGAATTACATGAAATAAAAACAAACAAATCAAATCAAATATTTATTTGTGATTTGAGTAAATATACATCTTAGAATTCCCTGTTGGAGTGTACTATAGATCTGTACCGTCTTATAGGTTAGCTATTGGGAACAGTGGCCATTGGGGATTTGAAATGCTACTTGTTCAATTGAGATTTGCTGTAAGGGTAAAATACACATCTGATTTTTAATAATCTATTTAAAAACAGAATGCAAAATATCTAATAATATTTAAATTGATTACATGTAGAATACTATAGTGGTTAAAATTATATATATTAGTAAAATTACTTTTACCTGGCTTTCTTTTTTTTTTTTTTATGTGACTTTAACTATGCACATGTAGCTTGTATTTGCAACACACATTATATTTACATTGGTTGGCACTATTATAGATAATGAGAGATTTTTTTATTGGGGGGTTTTTATATTTTCTTTTCTTATTTTGTTCATTTGGTTTTTCAGTATGATTTCTAAGAGGGCTAGCTGTAAAAATTATGGAAAGAATTTTGACTTAACTTGGTATGGGATAATAATAAATGAAGCCCTCAATCTGATTGCAGACTAACAAAGTAAATAGATCCTAGATTAAAGCACAACAGTAATTCTGTGTTTCCTTTTGTTTAACAAATATTTACTAAATTTCAAATATACACTGAGCATGGTACTATATCCCGGGGTTAAAGTGATAAACAATGCAGGTGTTTTTCTTTTCTTTTCCTTTTTGCAGAGTAAGTGGGTATCAGGCATCACACCTGTAACTACAAATATGGGGAATATCATAAAAAGGATTTTAAGTGGTGCTACTCGTAAATAACCAATAACCATTGATGAATAACCATAACTAACCTGGAGAGTTTTGAAATGGACTCTCTGATTTAATATTTTTAAACCTGATATCTGAATGATCAATATATATTAGCTAAGTAAAGAGGGATATTCGGTAAGGAAACTCTTCATTTAGGGCCATTCCTACAGAGGAATTCTGCCAAGAGCCATCAGGTGCTGAGGGGTGAGTGTCCTGGTCCTAAAGGGAGAATCTGAGCAGCACAACACAGTGTTCACTACAGAATTTGTTAGGTTTGAGTTGCTCCAAAATGTCCAACTGTGGCTGCTTACTGGATCCAGAAGTAGATTAACTGTAAACTAATAAATCTCAGGCTTCAGGAGCTTTCTCTGGCAAGGGTCCCTACTAAGGCTCTGGGAAGGACACTGGGAGTGAGTTGGTAGGATCCTATATGTTCGTAAGTTTGCAAAAGTAGAATATTTTAACCACTATTTCTTCCCTCTACATCTCTAACTTTCCTCTGAATTCACTGGCAAGTTCACAGGTATTTAGGGATCTGGCCATGGGGAAGATATAGTAGGGATTCATCACGTTTCATAAACATAATCTTAGAAGGTTATATTTTTAAAATTTAGACTCATTTTCAAGACTAGTTACTGTTAGCTATTCCAGCATGGGAAGGTCTTTCAGGAATAAGTCTGGTGTACATTATGACACAAAAGTGCAGGGGTCATATAATGACATAAACATGTCCTTTGAAGCCTAGTGCCAGAAGCATGTGAATAATGGAAGAGCAATAAAGTTTAACATGTAAGGAACAAACATCTAATCTCTAGAAAATTATTCTAATCATTAGATGTACTGAACTGTAAACAGAAGAATCAGTTCTCATCAACACCTACTCAAAACAGAAGGTCTCTCCTGTCAAGGATATACTTGAGGTGGAAATGGTTCAGAAGAGAGGGGGCTGTTCTGAAGAACATCATGGGTGTTCTATGTGTCCATCACGGATCTCACCTAAGGGAAATGGAGGTTATAAGGAAAAGTCCCAGAGAGCTTGACACAGGTTCTCAGGAGTTGGCAGAACATACAGTTGCCCTTTGGTTCTGGCTAAGAAAGTCTAACTGTGAGCAAAAGCTCAGGAGTTGTCCTTTTCTGATATCAGAGCAAAAAGTAGAATGATGCAATCAAGATATACTTCCCCTATGTGCTGTCAGCATGAAGAGCTAGTTAGAAAAGAAGTATTGGTCAAATCAAGGACACTGAAGTTGAGGTCCTAAGCAGAGAAATCTCTGAGAAATCCACCAAAGTACTCAATGAAAGAACCATCAAAATGACATCCGATACCTTAGGGGCACTGATGCTGGCTCACAACACTGCCAGCCATTTCCCTCAAATTACCTCTTCTGCTGAAACTATCAGGGATAGCAGTTGAGTAATATGAGGTGGAAGAAAAAGAAAGAAGCCAACTTTCACCCACTGCCCACTGCAAACTCCCAAGGCTAAATCAGATCTAGGGCTTTAAACTGGCTAAGAGTTTTGAATGTTTATTATTGCATTAGCCTAACCCAGTTATTTGATGATTCAACCAGAGCAGATTTTTAACGTCAAAAAAGCGTAGAAGGGTGGGAAGCATCAGCAAAGTTGTGGAATAGTTCTAAAATTTCAAACAGAAATAGAGAAAGTGCCATCCCAGAGAGTGGAATTGAGGTGACATTGGAAGAAAGAATAAAGCTAGTTATTATATACCTTCTCAAGCCCAGTTTGACAATAAAACAAGTTACACATATTTGAGTTCATTCAGATCGTAATTTTTCATCTTTGTGTATTGAAAAATTAGTTCAATGTTGGATATATACTGGTCACAGAACACATTTTTAATAAATAAATGCTTCGTGTGTGTGTGTGTGTGTGTGTTATGTAATGTAGTGTTTGGGGGAGAGAGGTACTGAAAAGATGTATCCTGTCTGACTTTGGAACTGGCTAAAGACATGACCTTACCAGTTGGGAAGTTGGGAAGGTCATTTTTCACAGCTATAGGCACCGGTGAAGTGCTAAACCCAGTAGGGTTCAGAGGTCTAAGAGGATGAATTTCTTATACTTTATCACCACTCATGAGTGGATATTTAACTACCAAGCTAATCACAAAAGGTTTACATCATCGGAATTAATGAGGAATTAAAACACTTGACTGAATCAAGGGAAATTTTTCAAAGTTATCTGCCATAGGCTATTGATCTCTCAGCAGTTCATTAAACACCTGAAGCAAACATTGCCCTGAGCCGGAAGGGCAATGGGTGGGAGCACAAGAGATTTACAGACGGAGCAGGGATGTGATCCATCAGTATCTTCTTTGTCTCTCCTTGTCCACCCCCACTCTCATCCCAGATCTCTTTTCTGTTGATGTGTTGACCTTCTTAGAAGGTCTCCTGTGATTAATGAAGTCAGATAAATGTAAGAATGTCCAACACAGAGGTTTAGAAATCATGTAACCTGATGGTTCTTTTTCCTAAAGCTGTATTTGACCAGAGCAAGTCCTGACTAAGGAATCAAACTGTGCTTTCCATAAACCAGATATTTACTATTTTTACTATTTTTCTAGTTTGACTTCCACACTCCCCCCTCTTTAAATTCCAGAGTAAATCATGCCTCATGTGGAAAATCACTCACAGGCACCCTGTCTCATAGCCATATATTAACTGTTGCTAATTGCATAATATAGGAGCTTCTTTAAAATATGTGGAAATATAGAAGGAAAGGGAAAGTGATACTTAAGGAAGAAATGAAGCTGAGTGTTATCTTGAAAGTTGATTAAAAAAATCAGTCGTTTAATAATTTTTTAAGTATAGAAGAACCAACAGATATCAAATCTCCTAATGAAATAAGAGTAGGTACCTAGTACATGGAAGATCAATAGATATATAGTTAAATCTATACTTACACTTTAATGAATGTATTTAAATTAATTTTATTCCTTTCTCCTGGACCAATGATCAGTTTAACATATATTTATTAGCCACCTATATTGTTAGGAAGTGTGCTACATAATTAAGGAGAGAAGACGAGTAGGAGGTAGCCATGACTTGAGGGATCATAGTCTTTAAGAGACAACAAGTGAACAGAGAATCATAAGACAGGTAAACTGAGCTCCGATGGAGGCACTCTGCTTTCCAGGAATCTCAGCAGAAGGGTCGCCAGGGTTGGAGGGTGTTATGGACTGAATTGTGTCACCCTCCCCAAATCCATATGTTGAAATCCTAATTCTCAGGGCCTCAGAATGTGACTGTGTTTGAGATAGGGTCTTTTAAGAAGTAATTAAGGTAAAACGGGGTCATTAGGGTGGCTCTAATCCAGTACAATTTAGAGGAGATTAGGACACAGACATACACAGAGGGAAGACCAGGTAAGGACACAGGGAGAAGAGGCCATCTAGAGCCCAAGGAAAGAAGCCTCAGAAGAGACCAAACATACTGATACCTTATTTACTTTTAGCTTACAGGACTGTGAGACAATAAGTTTCTGTTGCTTAAGCCACCCAGTCGGTGTTAATTTGTTACAGCAGCCCTAGCTGCTGTAACCAATGCAGAGGGCAAGTGTCTGTGAAAGGTATCCTAACTTTTTCAGGTTCTGACATTATCAGTGGAGGGTGATTTGGGGAAATGATAGTGTCTGTCTCCAAACAGAGAGAACAATACATGCAAAATTCAGGCAATGAGAGAGAGCAGGGAACATTAAAAAACTCAAAAGTGTGAAATGCAAATCAAAACCACAATGAGGTATCACTTCACACGAGTCAGAATGGTTGTCATCAAAAAGTGTACAAGTAATAAATGCTGGCGAGGGTATGGAGAAAAGGGAACCCTCCTACACTGTCGGTGGGAATATAAACTAGTGAAGTCACTATGGAAAACTGTGGAGTTTCCTTAAAAAATTAAAAATAGAACTGCCATATGACTCAGCCAATCCCACTCCTGGGCATATATCCAGAAAAGACAAAAACTCTACTTGAAAAGATATATGCACCCCAGTGTTCATAGCAGCACTATTTACAATAGCCAATACATGAAAAGCAACCCAAATATCCATTGACAGATGAATGGATAAAAAAGATGTGAGATATAGGTAGATAGATAGATAGATAGATAGATAGATAATCTATAATGGAATATTACTCAGGCATAAAAAAGAATGAAATAATTCCATTTACAGCAACACGGATGGACCTAGAGATTATCATACTAAGTGAAATAAGACAGAGAAACGCAAATATCACATGATATCACTTATATGTGGAATCTAAAAAATGATACAAAGAACTTATTTACAAAAAATAAGAAATAGGCTCACAGACATAGCAAACAAATTTATGGTTACCAAAGGGAGAAGGGCAGAGAGGGAGGAGTAAATTAGGAGTATGGGATTAACAGATACACACTACTATATATAAAATAAACAACAAGGACCTACTGTATAGCACAGGGAACTATATTCAATATCTTGTAATAACCTATTCTGGAAAAGATTCTGAAAAAGAATATATATATATTTATTTATATATATTTAAATATATATATATATATAACTGAATTACTTTACTGTACACCCGAAACTAAAACAATATTGTAAATCCACTATACTTCAATAAAACAAAGCAAAACAAAACCCTAAGTGTATCTGACTGGAGGACAGAATGGGAATATGCATGGCAAGATGAATCTGGGCTCTCAGCGGGGTTCAGATCTCAGTGGGTAGCAAATGGTTGGTTAACAGGAGTCACTGACTTCCTAGCAAGAAAATAAAGAGTCCTACAGTGTTGAGGATGATACACTGGCAAAGCTGAATTTCACCCTCTGCTTCATCTCTGGACATTTTGAACATTCTCTGCTTTGTGACTATTTGCTAACCTCACCTGTAATGGGGAAAGCTACATGACAGAACCCACAAAAAAAGGCACCTTTACAAAAGGACATTAATTTACTGGCAGAGATTCTGAGGGGTGCTAGAATGGACTGATCACAACAGATGGAGACAGGTCGCTTGAGAAAGTGAACAGCTTCATGTCTGTGTTTCTTTTCCGTGATTTCAAATTTATAACAAAATTAATACAACTTATCACCAGGGATTGATGGCATTTCAAAAGCAATGGGTAACCATAGGCGTGAAACATTTTACTATATATCTGAACAGTCATTAGTTAAAACAAGAAATGTTCTTTAAACTATGAGATGGATGACTGGATAAGTGAAAAGAATTCAGCCGCTGGATAATACTATTTGATAATACAACTGAGATTGTTTTATAAAGCAAGATTTGATCATATTAAGGAAGAAGCCCAAGTCATACTATATTGAAAGAAGAAGCCTTGAATAATGGTTAAATGCATGGATTACGGAACCACAGGCTCTCAGTTCAAATCCTACCTCTACCACGTATTAGCTATTTAATCTCAGGAAAGTAACACAGCCTCTCTGTGCTTAATTTTTCTCATATTAAAGTCATTTTAAGAATGATGACAGCAAGCATTATGGGATGTGCCAGCTACTATAATAAATGTTTTATATATACATATATGTATTATCTTCTTTAATCCTCAGAACCTGTAAATATAAGCATTATCATTAACCCCATTTTATTCATCAAGAAACTGGGACAGAGAGTGGTTAATTAACCAGCCCAAAGTCACACAGCTAGTAGTGACAAAGCTGAGATGTGAACCCAGACGATCTCTCTCCAGGGTCTATGCTTTCTTTATAATCTACTAGTTCCATAAGATTATTAGCACTATTATTGTTATTATTATACTTACTATAGGCACACACTCCCCATTCAATTAACTTACTCCATACCTAGGTGTTTTTGCACATATCTGATCTCACCTTATCCTGAGCCTTAAGCAGATTGTCTCGAACTAGACCTCAGTTCCCGTCTTCCTATCCAGCACTCTAGCTGGCACCTTTCTCCCGAAGGGTCTCAGTTCTCCAGAATTGCCTTCAGTTGTATACTCACTTGTACCTGGATTTCGCTGTTGGATCAATGCTTCCTTGCTCAGTTCTTTGGTTTTGGTTCCAGGACATCTTCAACTTATTCATTCTCTTCCCTTAAAGCTCCTTCACATCGGACCCATTTCACCCTCAACTCTGGGCCTGCTTCTTGCTCACTGGCACCAACTGACTTCTCCAACTACAAATGACTTTCTTCCCCCTCCTCCCTTGATGTAAAACTTCATGTTTTCCAACACAATAAGGGAGCCCAGAATGTATAAATTCAGGTGGAATGTAGTTTGTGAGAGCCTGGGCTTTGGAGAAGGAAACCTTCAATTTGAACTTGACCCTATCATTTGTTAATTGTGTGACCTCAGATGAAGTTCTTGATGTTCCCCGCCCTCAGAGAGTTGCTTTAAGGATTAAAAGAGGCAACATGTGCAAATGCCTGAGTGCAGGTCGCAGTACTCAGTAAGTCCTCAGTAAAGTGATGTTTATTATTTTTAATTTTGCTTAAGGTAATGTAATTTACATTGCCAGAACTATTAGATACACAAGCAACAAATGGCAAGGCACATGGGATCATAAATTTTTCCCGCTTAAAACCTGCAAAATCTTCTAATTACCTCCTAAGTTGATATCTGCTTATCTCTTTTACCTCATAGCCATCTATCCTGCCATGCTTTATATTCCAATAACAACGAATTATATTCTTCCTCAAAAAACACCATATGTCTTTGCATTTACAGAGTGCGATCCTTAATACTAAGAATCTCCATTCATTCATTTCCCAACCTGGAAAGGTCCTACTAAACCTTATGAATCCAACTCAAGTAAAGATCCCTCTTCTTCCCTCTCTGAGAATCCAGGCTCACAATCTCCAACTGAAGCTGAACAAATGTTCCTCTCCCTGCAACCCGTGGGTCTTGAAAGTGCATCCAGTAGCATGCTCGTTCTGATAAATTTATACATTTTCAGTGATAGCCCTATCATTCTAGGTCTCACCTAGATTCTGAGTTCTTTATCCCATCACTGGTATGTCCTCAAGACTTAGTAAAGATTCCTGATACTTACCAGGAGTCCAAGTTTTGAATGAATGAATCGATGCATGACAACTTTAATGAACAGCAGTAAATTAAGACTATTTTTAAGGCACTTTCTGCCAAGTTCCAGTAGCTGCAACCAGAGACCACAGATAGAGGGGTTCCTCTATATATTTTCAAGAATTTGATGTAAAGTTTCTGTGTTATCTAGTTTGCAGGTTGATATATATTACATCTTAAGCATATGTTTGATCTTTACATAATTGGCTTCAATTTCCCTCTATAAATTGTGACAATTGGCATAAATAATACTCCGGGTTTTTCTTCCGAACACTCTATACCCATGTTGAGGCAGCACTGTGCAGTAGAAGGAATATGTGCTTTAGATCCACACTGCTTATTAGCTGGATGGACTTTAGCTACTTATTTTTGCTGAGGCAGTTTTTCTCCATCATTAAAGAGGGTTTATAATCCCAATTTGCAAGGCTTTGTTAAAAATTAAAAATCATAACATTATACATTAATGTGTAGGATTTAAAAAGCACTAAATAGAAAATATCACTACTATTATTACTATTGATATACTATTTCATTTTTAACACCTTTATTGGAGTATAATTGCTTTACAGTGGTGTTAGTTTCTGCTTTATAACAAAGTGAATCAGTTATACATATACATATGTCCCCATATCTCTTCCCTCTTGCATATCCCTCCCTCCCACCCTCCCTATCCCACCTCTCTAGGTGGTCACAAAGCACTGAGCTGATCTACCTGTGCTATGAGGCTGCTTCCCACTAGCTATCTATTTTACATTTGGTATTGTACATATGTCCATGCCACTCTCTCACTTCGCCCCAGCTTACCCTTTTCTACGTCTGCGTCTTTATTCCTGTCCTGCCCGTAGGTTCTTCAGAACCATTTTTTTTTTAGATTCCATATATATGTGTTAGCATACAGTATTTGTTTTTCTCTTTCTCACTTA
>NC_041220.1:105157994-105160548 GCF_002837175.3 Physeter macrocephalus
GGGATTGCTGGGTCATATGGTAGTTCTATTTTTAGTTTTTAAAGGAACCTCCATACTGTTCTCCATAGTGGCTGGATCAGTTTACATTCCCACCAACAGCGCAGGAGGGTTCCCTTTTCTCCACACCCTCTCCAGCATTTATTCTTCATAGATTTTTGGATGATGGCCATTATGACTGGTGTGAGGTGATACTTCATTGTAGTTTTGATTTGCATTTCTCTGATGATTAGTGATGTTGAGCATCCTTTCATGTGTTTGTTGGCAATCTCTATATCGTCTTTAGAGTAAGGTCTATTTAGGCCTTCTGCCCATTTTTGGATTGGGTTGGTTGTTTTCGTGATATTGAGCTGCATGAGCTTCTTGTAATTTTGGAGATTCATCCTTTGTCAGTTGCTTCATTTGTGAATATTTTCTCCCATTCTGAGGGTTGTCTTTTCACCTTGTTCATGTTTTCTTTTGCTATGCAAAAGCTTTTAAGTTTCATTGGGTCCCATTTGTTTATTTTTAATTTTTATTTTTTTAACATCTTTATTGGAGTATAATTGCTTTACAGTGGTCTGTTAGTTTCTGCTTTATAACAAAGTGAATCAGTTATACATATACATGTATCCCCATATCTCCCTCCCACCCTCCCTATCCCACCCCTCTAGGTGGTCACAAAGCACCGAGCTGATCTCCCTGTGCTATGTGGCTGCTTCCCACTAGCTATCTATTTTACATTTGGTAGTGTATATATGTCCATGCCACTCTCTCACTTTGTCCCAGCTTACCTTTCCCCCTCCTCGTCTCCTCAAGTCCATTCTCTAGTAGGTCTGTGTCTTTATTCCTGTCTTGCCACTAGGTTTTTCATGACCATTGTTTTGTTTGTTTTTTAGATTCCATATACATGTGTTAGCATACGGTATTTGTTTTTCATTTTCTGACTTACTTCACTCTGTAGGACAGATTCGAGGTCCATCCACCTCACTACAAATAACTCAATTTAGTTTCTTTTTATGGCTGAGCAATATTCCATTGTATATATGTGCCACATTTTTATCCATTCAACTGCTGATGGACACTTACATTGATTCCATGTCTGGGCTAATGTAAACAGAGCTGCAATGAACTGTAGTACATGAATCTTTTTGAATTATGGTTTTCTCAAGGTATGTGCCCAGTAGTGGGATTGCTGAGTCATATGGTAGTTCTACTTTCAGTTTTTTTTTTTTTTTTTTTTTTTTTTTTTTTGCGGTACGCGGGCCTCTCACTGTTGTGACTTTCTCATTGTGGAGCACAGGCTCCGGACGTGCAGGCTCAGCGGCCATGGCTCATGGGCCCAGCTGCTCTGCGGAATGTGGGATCCTCCCGGACCAGGGCATGAACCCACGTCCCCTGCATCGGGAGGCAGACTCTCAATCACTGTGCCACCAGGGAAGCCCTATTTTCCGTTTTTTAAGGAAGCTCCATACTGTTATCCATAGTGGCCATATCAATTTACATTCCCACCAACAGTGCAAGAGGGTTCCCTTTTCTCCACACCCTCTCCAGCATTTACTGTTTGTAGATTTTTTGATTATGGCCATTCTGACCGGTGTGAGGTGATATCGCATTGTAGTTTTGATTTGCATTTCTCTAATGATTAATAATGTTGAGCATTCTTTCATGTGTTTCTTGGCAATCTGTATACCTTCTTTGGAGAAATGTCTATTTAGGTCTTCTGCCCATTTTTTAATTAGGTTGTTTGTTTTTATGATATTGAGCTGCATGAGGTGCTTGTATATTTTGGAGATTAATCCTTTATCAGTTGCTTCATTTGCAAATATTTTCTCTCATTCTGAGGATTCTCTTTTTGTCTTGTTTATGGTTTCCTTTGCTGTGCAAAAGCTTTTAAGTTTCATTAGGTCCCATTTGTTTACTTTTGTTTTTATTTCCATTTTTCTAGGAGGTGGGTCAGAAAGGATCTTGCTGTGATTTGTCATAGAGTGTTCTCCCTATGTTTTCCTCTAAGAGTTTCATAGTATCCGGCCTTATATTTAGGTCTTTAATCCATTTTGAGTTTATTTTTGTGTATGGTGTTAGGGAGTGTTCTAATTTCATTCTTTACTCTGATTTCTCTTCAGAACGCATAAATCTTTCGCCTTTTACTAATTTCATTCTTTAACATGTAGCTGTCCAGTTTTCCCAGCAACACTTATTGAAGAGGCTGTCTTTTCTCCATTGTAAACCCTTGCCTCCTTTATCAAAGATAAAGTGACCATATGTGTATGGGTTTATCTCTGGGCTTTCTATCCTGTTCCACTGATCTATATTTCTGTTTTTCTGCCAGTACCATACTGTCTTGACTACTGTAGCTTTTTAGTGTAGTCTGAAGTCAGGGAGCCTGATTCCTCCAGCAACGTATTTCTTTCTCAAGATTGCTTTGGCTATTCAGGGTCTTTTGTGTTTCCATACAAATCGTGAAATTTTTTGTTCTAGTTCTGTGAAAAATGCCAGTGGTAGTTTGATAGGGATTGCATTAAATCTGTATATTGCCTTGGGTAGTATAGTCATTTTCACAATGTTGATTCTTCCA